>NC_052482.1:2350972-2403616 GCF_009730915.1 Dioscorea cayenensis subsp. rotundata
CACGTATTGCTGCTTATCATTTGAACTTCTTTGTACGTTTGCATACTGGTGAGGATTAATTTAAATGATCAGGCCACACCCGGCGAGAGGTTATAAGGGATTAAACTAGAAGAAATATTAAATTGCTCGGCCTAAAGGTTGTATTTGTGATGCCAGCTTTTCTTAAGCAAAAAAGGTAAACCAAAGAGAATCTATAAGTGGGTACTGCAGCACCAGCCAGCAAAAGCTCAAAGTTTAGTTGTTCAAATTCTCTACCGCACGCCCACCTGTGACTACAACAATGTATTCCCAAATCAGGTCGCTCACTATCCCGGGATGTAAGATTTAACCACCTTGATTTTCCAAAGGTTTCTGTAAAAAATTTAAAATAAAAAGTGATCAGTGTCACTGATTTTAGTTTGTCAAATACCAGCGGTTATGTGTCATTTGAGTCAATAATACTGGAAAGACGTGTCCCAAAGAGGTCTTTCTTCAAACATTTTCATCCTCCTAGGAATTCCTGTTATTAGAATATTGAACCATTTAAAATGAAGCCTACAATATAAATAATCTGTAAAATTAACTTCTTCAGCAACTTAGGAAAAGGAAGAGAGCTCTCCTGATAATTGATTTCATCCCAAAGAAGGCATGAAAGAACAACCTAAGATTAGAGAAATGAATATGATATCATGAACAATTTTGTGAACTGAGAGACATCATAAAGATAAGACAATGAGGGAAGACCTTTGAAATGCTAAAACCACAGTGATTAATGGATAAATATATGATACACATGCAAACAACCATATCAATTTTAAAAAGACAGAATTAAATTTACTTATATAATTTGTAAATGTCGGAACCAAAAAACACAATTCGATCAACCCAGTAATATGGTGAACGACAAACAGACCTTCATTGAAGGTTGAGAGGTCAACCCAGAGATTGGCAGTACCGTGATCAGACTTGTATCTTTTGAGAAAGACATGAAATGGGAATGACGGGACCTGATGGTCATCATGCAAGGATTCGTGGGCCAGTATAACGAACGGTAGACAGAGTATTTCCAGCATATATTGGCCTATAGTTATTTGATCAAAATGAGCAACGATCAACCCATAATGATTCAGGATGTTAAACAGGAACATAAGAACACATCAGGCTACATCTCTTTACGCAAACAATGGGGAGTGCTTAGAAAGCATAGGATACATATCAAACCAGAGAAATATTCATGGTATCAACTACGCGATCCACAGACATTCACAGATGCTGGTTTGTTGTCCTATCAAGCAATGGGCATCAACCATCAAAATGAGAACTATATATTCCATTAGATTAACATAATAACATTATCATTATGTATATGAGTGGTACTGTAAGTAAGAAAAAATTATAGAGAGATGTTACTCAATATGTTAATTTCAACATATACAAGCATAGAAAGAAAATTGTTCAGATGTCAAAAGAAGTGAGTTTTTCTACATATATATATATATATATATATAGAGAGAGAGAGAGAGAGAGAGAGAGAGAGAGAGACATTCACTGGCAAATTGAACATGCCCGTCTCAGATTGCAATAGATCATTATGCAATGCACTTAAAACTGCCAGCAATAGTTCATTATAACAACAACCAAACTCTTCAAATATCAAATGAAAACCCAATGAGAACAAGGAGGAGGAATCAGAAGGAACCTCACAAATAATCGTGGTTCAGATATCTCAACAACATCTGTAACAGGTGAAACATCCAAAAGAGCCGCAGCTCTTGGAAGTATATTTTTGCCAAATGAACTTGAAGAAGCCATTATATATGAGTAGCCATCCTTCTGCTGGACCAACTGGATAAGTTTGGCCCATGTTTCAGCTAATGGATGCTTCAGTATGTCTGCCTCAGCGACAAGAACCTGCAGTAAATGGATTGTAGTCTCAAAATTACATGACAAGAAATGAAATAAATGCAGGCGCAAAACATCAAGAACAATTTTCTATGCTTAAACAAACTTCCTACCTCTTGGTAAAGATGAAGAAATATCGCGACATTATCAACTATTTACTAATAATAGTCATGAATGGTAAACACAAGAAACGAGTATCCTAGCAAACATAAATGGCTCACAAATTGATAATAGCCAACCTGAGAAATCAAAGGATGGCATGATGCAGCATGTGACACAGCTTCCTGAAGACTTGGACCAGAGCCAGCCAAGAGAACAGTTATAGATTTTTCTTTATTAACAAACCCTGCAGCTTCAACTGCACTTAGTGATGATGGTTTTACCAATCCACCTTCATGTTCAGCTAAAACCAATGTGCTCATCTAGAAAAGACATTGTGGATAAATAAAAAATGGATTATTAACTATGCTGAATAAGAAAAAAAAATCAAAGGACATGAATCATGTCCTTATTGTTCTAATCAGGCAAAAGATTGTGGTGCAACCAATAACTGAGAGTGTAGATTGTAACTTGATGAGAAAGGATTTTGATTTGTTAACATAGTCAGGAAAAAAACATACTTAATACCAACCAGAAAAAAGATGATGTGAAACAACTGGTACACATCAAAAGCAAGTGTTCAAACTCATGTAAAAGCCAAAATAGATGAACATATTAGGGGGATTTGAGCTAGTTTTTTTAATTTAATCTTCCCTTTTATCATATCTTTCAAAGCTTCAAAGTTGGTTCTGCATCAAATATTTTGTATATCTAGTAGTTAGTAATTAATAGGAAATTTCAGATGTAGCTAAATTCATCTCTGCTAAGAAGGTAGAATTCAGACTCTGGACCCAATCCAAGATGAAAATTAATTTAATTCGACATCCACATTGCAAAACCATGTTTAATTCAGGTCATGTTATTGGTTAACAACTCACAATGTTCACCCACATGATTTAATAATATTTGTCCTTTTCTTTAAATCAACAGGGTTTAGCAACATAATCACAGATCATATTCATGAGGACAACATCCACACATGCAGCCCTATAAATGCCTCTTATCCTCAACAAATAAACCCTAACAGGCATACTCATCTCCTGCAGTCATCCTTTAAAGTGAAACACACAATAAAATTTTTCTCATAAACCTCCTTAATTGATGATCAACTACATCATCTCTTGCTCAAAAGTGATCTAAGATTTGAATATAGTGAGCATTTAACCAATATTACACACTGATCCATCTGCTATTCTCCATGAATTTTTCCATATTCTAATGACAGCAAACATTTGCTATTCTCTTGCCTATCAATCTTAATCAAGACATCATTCAGAATCAGTGGTAAAGGGTGACCATTGCCAATTTCAAGGTTACAAATAAAATACTTATCAATCAAAAACCTAATGCATGGACAAATTGATTGCTAATTTACAAATTCAGAAGCAAATCAAAAGCAGTAACATCAATTGCCACTTGATTCATCAAGTTCCAACAAAAGAAATTGATTTCAAACTCCACAATCTGAAAATAATTTGAAAAGATCAAGAATTTAAGGAAAACACAAAAATTGGGAAACTCAATGAGATAAAAGAGCGTCCAAAGATTGAAAAATTTGAAATCAAGGGAACATGGGAAAGAAGAACTCACGAATCTCGAAACTAAGGTTGAAAAAGAAGGGATCGATCGGTTTCTCAAAGCTCTGGACATCAAAGCGGACGCCATTGATGGACCTCTGCGCTCTATGGACGAAGTTCAGGCGAGTGTTTGGCCTGTTGCGAGCTTGGACATTTTTAGATAGACCACTATATTTTTTTAATTACGAAAAGGCCCTCTGCATCAATTAATTAAAAAACAGGGGGTTTTTCGCATATTAATCGAAAAATATTAAAGGGAAAATTATTTTTTACCCCTACAGCTTTCAAACTTCCCAGATAGCCCCTCTCGACTCGAATTTGCCATACAACCCTTCCTTTTTGTTTCACTTCAAATTTTCCCTGCGTACTCATTATGTCCAGACTCATTTAATTAAATTCCATCTTTACTCCTTTGCAATAGTGGAAAAACACATCATCTTTTTGAAAATTGTATTTTTCACCATCAAATCACCCGCTCCTTCTTTTTAAACATGGAAGACCTTGAGCCTTACTGCAGTGCATCTCTAGTGAGCTTTCGATCGCTTTTCACGCCGCCTGCATACATATGGATTCTTTGGATTTGCTTTCTAGTTTGGCGGAGAGTAGGGTGGGGAAAGGGCTAAAGCAGCTCGGCTCGACCTTGAAAGAGGAAGAGACCGCGATGATCGATATACTCGACGTGGGGATGTCTCTGTGCTTTGGAGAACCGAAGAAATCGATGGCGAGGAGGATGAGGAGGGTGAGAGGTATGAGGTGTTTTGTAAGAGAGGAAGGAAGAGAGCTGAGATGGAGGACCCGATTTGGGGCCTATGTCGATCCCTTGGAGATTTTGAATTGGTACATGTGTGTCTTTTTTTAATTCCTATTCATCCGATTTATGTCCATTTTTTGTATGGATAAATTTGAAATTATTGAATGTTTACCATGGGGCTGATTGTTGGGAGCATCGTTAGCTAAACACAAATCCAGGATAATTAAACGGAAACAAGGTAATTTAAACAAAAATAATTACTATTAAACAGAAACCAAGATTATTAAACAGAAACGTGTTAACTTAAAGCAGGAAAACAAAGATAACTTAAAACCAAAAACTATCGTAAAATGTAAAAAATGTATTCATAAATAGAAACCAAAAACTATTAAACACAAACTAGTGAAACTAATCGATACGCATTAACATATATATTGTAAAACTATTGAAACCCAACAAATTAAAAAGTAAAGACATTTAACAATGTGCTTTTAACGTAATTAGATAAATATAAACGAGTAAACTTAAACAGTGACCGAGACTGTTACACTGAAACGTGTTAAATTAAAAAGGAAACGTGATTGATGATGTGAAACAAGATAACTTAAACAAAAACAACTATTGTTAAACGTAAAAACATAAAATTTATCTTTATATTTAATTTACTTCTTCAACTTCTAACAACTCATATTCAAATTACATTTCATTAAATCATATTTTTAAAATAAAGATAATTTTGAAACCCGAACAAGGATTAATTAAGAATTAGAGAGGATTTGAGGGGGATAATAATTTTTAAATTTAAAGGGAAATATTGATAGAAATTTGTATGATTTAAAGGATTACGGTAAAATAGTCTAAAGTTTATAGAACAAAAATTAATTGAGAATTAGAGAGGATTTGAGGGGTAATATGCAAATAATCGAATAAATTAGATGATCATTTAATACTAAAGAAACGAGAGAGAGAGAGAGAGAGAGAGAGAGAGAGAGGGAGGTTGTGAACAAGAATTAATTGAGAATTAGAGAGGATTTGAGGGGTAATATGCAAATGAGCATTTAATCCTTCGCTTTGCAAAGCTGGGAGGCGAAAAAGTCGCATCATTTCTCAAGTCACCATTCAACTCGAGCTCGGGAGAGATTGATCCATATATCTATGAAAAAGGTAACTCTTTTACGTCCCGATTCCCTAAAGTTCTTATTCTTGTGTTTTCTATTTTTGTTTAATTGATTTGGTGATGGCTTTGTATTTGACTTTGAAGATCGAATCTTTGTTGGATCATTTTATTGATTTGTTAGTAATTTTGGTTGTTTGATTTTTGGCTAGAATCGATTCAATGGTTATTGTTGCTTCCCATGTGATCGCTTTTACGTGATCTATGTTAGCAATGGACGAGCAGCGTTAGCTAAAAACACAAACCCGGATCGATAAATGGAAACAAGGTAATTTAAACAAAAAAAAACAACTGTTGTTAAACAAAAACCAAGACTATTAAACGAAAACGTGTTAACTTAAACATAAACCAGGATTGATAAACGGAAACAAGATAGTTAAACGTAAAAAAGTGTATTCGTAAACAGCAACCCAAAACTATTAAACAGAAACTACTAAACTTAATCAGATACGCATTAACATATAAGGTAAAACTATAACACAAATTCTTAATGATTTATCAGAAACCCAGATGACCCATCAACATTGAACAATGACTTGAAATCGTAATCCATCGAAGGGTGGTCCTTCTTCCATTCCATTGTTGGAGCATGTGACTGAATAGGAATCCATAGTTTCTAAAGCAAGAAGGAAGATCAGAAACTAGAAAAAGAAAGAAGCTTACCAACATGAGAAGGAAGTTAAGTTGACAGTGGAGGTCCAAGATCAGTATTGAAAAGCCAAAGAATGCATCCAAGACTCCCAGAAGAAGGAGAAAAGAAATGAGAGGAGAGCAAAGTTCACCCTTATCACGCTCGAGGAACGATAACATAGGTACTACGAAGCTTGCTTCTAGTAACTATTTTCTCCATAACATCGAGATCTTTGGGGATCAAATGCTTGGAGAACAAGGAAAGAAGTGCAGTGTCCTCTCTCTGCAAGTAGATAAAAGGTCGAAGAGAGAAAAAGTTTCGCCAATAAAGATGACTAATACTAAAAACTTGTTTACTTTCCTGTTTTATCTTCTCAAGTGCCAAAGTGGTTACATGATGGGACATGATGGTCATTTCTCAAGACTATATAGTGGTTGTCCACAACTCCCAAGCAAGGGTAATATTGTCCATAGAAAAATTTTAATTGATTCCGCTTTCTATCCGTTAGATGCATAATGGGTTGAAAAGTCAGTTGAGGAAAAAAGACGGGTTTTTTGAGGATACTAAAAGTTAGGAGGGGTAATTGTCCATAAAGAAAATTGTTAAGGGGTTTTTGGCAATTACCACAATATTAAAACATCTCTATGCCAAAAACATCGGGTAAATTTTTTAGTAGGTCACTAAATTTTGACTCATTTTCATTTTGATCATCGAACTTCAATTTGTATCAATTTGATCACTCAATTTTAATTTGATTTCAGTGGGTAGTAAATCATGGGATTCCAACCCGGAAACGAATGATGTCATTTCTTTTTCAATAACATGTAGACTATCTCTAATAGACTTAAAAATGTGGTCATGGAAGACTAATTCGGATTTTCGCATAACCATATAATCAATCGGGGAGTTAAAATCATTGATTTATCGCCAGGTGAAATCAAATTAAAGTTTAGTGATTAAATTGATACAAATTGAAGTTCGGTGATCAAAGTGAAAATGAGCCAAAGTTTAATGATCTAGTAAAAAATTTACCCCAAAAACATCCCCACTATTCGCGCTCAGGTGGGCAGTATATATATATTTTTTTAAATGATTTTTAAATTCAAATAAAGCATAGGCCACAATAAATTTTTAAAACTTTTAAAATCTAAACGTTGCATGATTGCATCTTACGGCTATTTTTTTTAATTTCTTTTAATTTTTTAATTTTTAAATTAAAAAATTTTATATCTCTATAAATACACCTATATTCTCAAATAAAATTTGTATTCTTCTCTACTTCCTCATCTTTAAATTTTTAACTATATTATAAAAAAAAAAATATTCCTCCATCTTCCCGAGTTTCAAAATTTTTAAATAATTTTCAAAAATTTTCATATTCTTTATTTCTACCAAATGAGTAAAATTTTTAAAATTATTCTCAAAATTTACAAAATTATCCTGCGTCACAAAATTGTTTTCCACTTTTATCCAAATGTTCAAATTTAGATTATATATATATATATATATATTATGTTAGTAACACAGCATTGGGTTACACCTTTATAACATAATTAATTTTATTTAATTATTTATTTAGTGAGAAAAGATTAGATGAAATCATATTTATCATGCCCCGTAGATTTTATCTGTAATTTTTAAAATATGTTTTTAATTTTTTTAAATAATTTTAGTTATTTTAAGAGGATTATAATCACTTACATAATATATTATTTAATTATTTTATTAATAATATTTAAGATTTTATTAAATAAATATGTTTTAATGAAATATATAATGTAAATAGTTAAAAAGATGAATGAAATGGTTGTGGGTTCCATTTTATAGTATAATAGGTTAATGGGTTGATGTGGTGGGATGAATATCAACTCTATGATAATATAGTATAACTCATTGAATAGTCCTTCTACTTTCTTACATTTACCGTTTCAGTCCTTTCATTTTAAATTGTAACAATTTAATCCCTTTGCTATTTTAATTGGAGTTTGTTAATCCACTTCTTGAGGGTATAGGTTTTAAAGTTTAGGAGACTGATATGATTCAATTAAAATAATAGAAGAATTAAAAATTTACAATTTAAAATAGAAAGACCAAAGTGGTAAGTTTGGCAAAGTAGAGATACTATTTATAGAATTATACCAAAAATACTTATACCACATTGAGAAGAATAGTATCTTATGATGATGACCTCGGGTATTGGCACCGAATCTCTTACGTAAAGTATTCATTTTAAAGAGAACCTAAGATTGAACTCCAAATATATTAACACTACACATATACATGTTTTTGACTTTGCTTAAATGTGAGGTGCTTGGCACCTATCTATTAATAAAGAAGAAAAAGAAGGAGGACGGTATCTCTTTCCATTCCCTCCTGCAACATTAGTTTGAGATGAGTAGTTTATCCAATTTTTTTTAATGTATTTGTGACTTTTTTTTCAGTTTTATTTACTCATATTCTTAGTATTAATATATATTTTTTTTTTATTAAAACAACCTAATTCTTAAACTTTGGGACAAATTACCATGCAATTTTTTAAAAAAAATTAAAGGATAAAAAAAAAAGTCATTTATCTATTTATTAATTTTTGAATAAAAAGAATAAACTACATAGATAAAAATAAAAATCGATAACATAAAAAAAATTATTTTTTTAAAAATTGTGGATAAGCCACAAGTGGTATCTGAACACTCCTCAACTTCTTAATAAGGAGGAGAAAGAAATAATAGTATTTTTAATTTCATTGTTATTTGTTTGGATTTCCGCAGCTAAGGGCTTTATTCATCAATTCCTCAGTGATTTTCTTCAGAACATCAAGCACTCCTTTGATTTCTTAAGCGCTAGTTCGGTAGATTAGGCCACCACCACGTCTCAGCGGCAGCCTCAAAAGTGATTCATTTCATATCGATTGAGTAGACCTCTATTGTCTTTCGGTGGATTTTGTCAACTCAGCTGCGTCTTTTTCCTTGTTTTCTCAGTTTTGTGTGTGGTTCTTAGGTGTGCATTACTTCTGATGATGCTCTCCTAATCTTTGCTTGTTCTTTGTTTGTTTTTTATTTCATTTATATTTTTGGGTCTTTTTTTTTGTACTTTCTTTATAGTTTGTTCTGGAATCTGTTTAGTTTTGTACTTATTTTCTTCCGGTTTAATAAATCTGTAGTTTATCCATTTTTATATATAAAAATATATGTAACTATCCTGCATCGTAGGTGCTTTGGAATCAGCGTAATTGAGCTATGGTGGAATCACACAGTGGTAGTCCCTATCTTTTTCACTTTGTCATTTTACACTCTATTCTCATTTAGACTTAATCCCTCACTTTTTGGATAAGAGTCTGATCAATGTCAGTATATACTTTGAACATACTAAATTACTAATGCTCATATATTCTGTTTTAATCATATAAAAATAAAGAATTTGTATTATTTCACTTTGCGATATATATGATGATTATTATGGATGAATTGTGTAGTGCATTAATTATTTTGATGATTAGAATAGTCTTGGGGGATTTGATTGCGATTATTCGACGAGTAGGATGGAAAGAAGCTTTAAATCAAGTAGGAGGGACTAAAGGCAGAAACTGACATAATACTGAGCGACTAACATGGGTATTCTACCATTAAACTATAATTACACTATTATCAAAAGATGAGAAAATATCTTCAAATCTAAATTTTCGAGCATCTTGGAGTTTCCAATTGCCAAGTCTATGATGCATTTAGCATCGGTAATCGAGGTTTAAATCTCCGTGTATACCGTTCAATAACTTACAAATTTAGCTGAAAATCTAAAAAAATTTGAAATCTCAAATTTTAAGAAAACCTTAGGACAAGAAAGATTATGCTATGTTGAAAATTGTTAGGTTAAAAATTAAATAAAGTGATGGCTGCTCAGTTTGCTTAAAATTATTTTATCAAAACAAAAATTTAAAACTATGTTTACATAGGTCCTAGGTTAATTAATATAAATTTGGTTGATTTATTTCAACTGGGAATGTGGCATGACCCTATTTCTCATTTGGTGCAATTTGATTGTCTAAATTAGAATACACGAATGGATCATTAAGCTTGATCCTTCCCTCCACTACCACCACAAAATCCACCAAAAAATAAAAGAGAAAATTAAAAAAAAGCAAAATTTTGCGGTTTCATAGATTTACAAAACAAGAACATCGATTTTTTTTTTTTAATTTGGTTTCTTCATTAAAAAAAAAAATCTATTAATGATGTTAATTTTTCTTTATTTGGCAAGAACACAATTATTATTTTATTTAAAAATCTGCTCATGCGACATGATTTTATATATGAATTCATTTAGTCTTTGGGATAAACCATGTATTCTCTAAATGAATTTAGAAAAAAAAAATTTGTTCCAATTTTGCAAATCAAATTTGTGAAACCACAAGATTTTTTTTTAAAAAAATTTTTAAGATAAAATTCTCATAATTTAAATAATGACGTAGGTATACCGTGACTTTTTGGATTGAGTTAAACAGTCACAAACTGCAACAACATAGCTGAAAATTCATATTAAAAGTTTGAATTGACATGGAATTTATAAGAAAATGCTTCAGACATTCATGATCTCTACATTTACTTATTAATGCATGCATGCATGCAAAGCATTTTTTTTACTTGTATATTTTTTTTATTTAAAAGAGAAGACAATAAGAATCAGTATATGAAACATACATTTACACATTTCTATATTTTTAGAATAAAGTTGTGACTAAACTAATGTACATTCCTTTTCGTTGTTCACATTCTATTCCCCAACTTTAGCTTTACCAAAAAATTACATGTTAGGCATAAACACAACCCAAGAGATGATAACTTTTTGAATTTAAAAATAGTAAAAAAAAAAATTAGAAAAGAAGCTAGCATCGTGTAAAATGATTCCAATGCTTAAATTTCCAAATAGATTGGGATTTTTCCTTGTTTAAGGTGTGTTAATGGAGAATAAATTCACCAAAAAAGAGAACCGTTAGGAATATGGTTGTCTTAATTATGTGTTCAATTATTTAAACAGGAAAAAGACAAAAAACACTCTCAACTTTCCTGGTGCATTAGTATCTTGTTTCTTCTCTAGTATCTCTACTTTAATTCATAGACACTAATATAGGAATATTTGTTAGGAGAGAAGATTAATTGTATATATATATGAGAGAATGCCTTCTTTTCCTTCTCTATATTCTCAAGCCATGCATGAATATTATTGTTTATTTATTTATTTATTTATCTTATATTTTAAATAATTTTACTGATTTTACATCAAAACATGAAATATAGAAAACCGGTTAAGTTGTATTTGCAAGTAAGCTAGCAATGCGTCTATACACGTACACCTTTAGTTATCTTTCTTTGTTGGTTGATGATTTACCCAAAGAGAAAGAAAAAGAAATAAATTAATTTTTAATTTTACTAAACTTGTATTTGGTTTATCATTATTGATACAATTAATTAGCTTTAGAATAAGTTCTCTAAGATAAACTACACGTGTACGCGTGTAATGTTGCATAAAAATGAACATAAAGTAGGTTTTCATGCATAACAAGTCTAAAATTAATGCAAAAGTCAAAGAAAGTTAGGCAGTAAATGTCCTTCTTTAGAGTAAAGGATGCATATTAAAACACCCCAAAAACAAATCTAAGAAACCTATGGGCATATATCTATTCCAATGTCCTACAAAACTACAAATTTAATAAGCCATTCTTTTTAGAGTGCAAGCTATATAAAGTGTACTAATAAACAAAAGCCCTTTCCACAAAGTAATGCACATTAAGCATCTTGAGGAAATGCATTAATTCTAAATGTTATCAAGAAGAAAAAACTACACCAATTATCAAGTATAAACAAGTTTTACATATAAGATATATATATATATATATAAGATAAGAAAATAAAAGAAAGACAACCTCTTGATTTTAACTGATCATTACTTAAGATCTATGATATCTTTTCTTATAATAAAACTTCTTATCATCATTCTCACTTAGAGAAGAATAATAATAAACTTCTAATATATCATCTTTTTTTGGTGCATTTGGGGATTACTACCTCAACTTCATTCTTCATCAAGGTGATAATAATGCATGCATACAAACCCATTTTATTTCCAAAGCAAACATTTATATAAAAGAAATAAAGAAAAAAACCAAGTTGATCATTCCTTAAACCCTAATACATATATAGTAGACCAAACTTAACATCTTTTCTAACAAAACCCTACTTATCATCATTCTTACAAAACAAATTACAAAGAGAACAAAAAAAATAGACTTATAAACACATCATCTTTGTTTGGTACATGTGTGGAGTACTACTTCACCTTTATTCTTCACCAAGGTGATAATAATATATACACCCCCATTGTCTCCAAAGCAAACATAAGAATCTTTTAGTCTCTTCTTTATCATACCTATATATGTATACACCCATGAACTCCCTTCCTTACAACTTACCATCATCTTCTTAAACAATATATCCTTTTTTCTTTCTTTCTTTCTTTCTTTCTAGATATATAACTTGGATACAGAAAACAAGTTAAGGAAGCTTTTAGCCATGTCAGGAGTATGGTTGTTTAGGAATGGGGTGGTGAAGTTGGTGGAAAACCCTGCAAATGAACAATCATCAACAGCACGTAAGAAGGTTTTGCTCCACACTCCAAGCAATGAAGTGATAACTTCTTATGAATCTCTTGAAGGAAAGTTATTAAGCCTTGGTTGGGAGAGGTATTATGATGACCCTGATCTTCTTCAATTCCACAAAAAGATCCTCTGTGGACCTCATCTCCTTCCCAAAAGATTTCAGAAGGTTTAAGTCCATGCATATGTATGATATTGTTGTCAAGAACAGGGAGACTTTTAGGGTTATTGATATGCAGTAATTAGGTTGGGTTTCTTCATATCTTATGCACGGATGCATGCATGCATGCATGCATGCATGCCTGTTTGTTTGGTGACGTACGTGCTAACAAAGTATATATATATATAGTTAGGGTTTGAAGATTTGATTTGTTGTAGTACTAGTCTGAAAGGTGTGTTTTGTATTGTATGCATGGTTTTGTGTGTATGTGTGCATGTGTGTTGCAAGTGATTGCAATATTATTATGGGACTCTTTAAATTAAGCAATGAATGAATGTATTATATGCTAGTTAGGTCTTGTATTGATCTGATCAAGAAATTAAAGTGTTGACTCATTAATTAGAGGTTTTTGTTTGAGATTGTATTTGGAAATTTCATAATGCTTTCCAAAAGACAAATGTTCGGTTTTGTAGTGTTTCCATTTGTGGCATTTGTATGTTAATTGAGATTAAAAAAATATAATAATTTATGAGTATGTTGGAAACAACTACAACTAGAACTATATTTATTAAGCCAAAAAGGAATAATTAAAAGTTTTTGAAAGATATATTTATGAATAAAAATAAAAATATATTAAAGATGTTGATACTAAAAAGTTTTTATAGTGAAAAGTGGAAAGTTATAAAAATAGATAGTCTGGGTAGTTTCTAATCATTTTTCCTAACATACGTAGAGGACGTGTTCTTCCACATGATTTAATGAAGAGAAATTATGTTAAATTTTTTCATGAAGATGATTAACCTTTATTTATTTTTACTTATTTGCGATTGTGCTATACTAATTAATTCATTCAAAATATTTTAGTAGAACAATTATAAAAAAAAGTATTTACTAAAGAGAAAAATTCGCGGAATAAACTCAATAAAAGTTTCTTTTTAATTATCCAAGCTCATTGATCTCTTGGTAAATTTGAATGGATATCAATTAATAATATTTCTTATAGTATATATTTTTTTTTATCTCATCAAGCAATATTTTAGATGACCATAGAGTTACCAACAACACAAACAATACCATTAATTGATTACAAACATATTCTTTTCTTATCAAACGGTACCATTCATTAAGAAGTAAAAGGGAACAAAGCATCTAAATTTAATTTTAGTTAAAGAATTAAGCACATGAATGAAGAAGAGCAAAAGACAAGTCACACTTCATGAGGAAGAGAGAATAAACAACTGCTACAAAAATAATTAAATACCTTTATTTGATTGCATGCATGCAGATGTAGCACTTCTCTTTCACAAGATGCTCCAAAACTCTACACCATGCTTTGAAGATTCCACCACATCTGCAATCCCAAACAAAGCACAATATTAAAGAACTAATTATTAATTAGCCCTTAATATATAATTGACTTAAATAATATCATTTTAATGAATAATTAATCAGCTGGAGAGCATACATGGTGCTTTATGTACATATATATGAGAATATATGTTTTTTTAATAGAGCATTGGTATATTAGATTAATATGGAGGAAATTTTCTTCTGAATTAATTTTGTAATCTATTCTCAATTTGTTAATAGTTGATGCAATGTTAGTTTTGTAAATTAAAACATCTTATATTTATCAATTTTTATGGTATAAATTTTATATATGTTCATTTTCTATAACAAACCATCACTTATTTTTAAGTCACATTAGCAATATCTGAATGAAAAAAGCTGATGACCGTTTTCAATTAGACTTGATTTGCCCAATCGAAAATAATAGAGAGATCAAATTAGTAATTTTTGTAATATAAAGATTAAAAAAGGCATAGTGACTCTAATACAATGATTATAATTGATTTAACTCTAATCTCTGGCTCATTTGATATTTATTGGTCAATGAATTACTGTAAAAGCTCAACGAGTTATTGTGTCTGCCTTGAGTTGTCAAACTTTTTTTTTTTTTTTGTTATAAAATTCTCAAACTAAGAAAAAGTAGGTTTTGTGGCTGGGCTGGGCCCAGCCCAATCCCTAAGCCCACCAGTGCGTGATTCGTGATAGATGGATGATATTCGTACTCTCAAGGTAAATTTTTTTTTTTACAAACAAATCATGTGTCAGGAGCAGTGTATGAAAATTTTCTAAATATATCACGTGCTCATATTTTATATATCATTGGCAATAGTATTAAAGACCCTACACCAGGAATCCAGTATTAATTAGACTTAAGGTAATTGGTGTAATGTTTCTTATTTTAGTAAAATTGTTCCATTGATTTATTCATGGTTTTTCTCTGATTTTAGTTTTTTCTTCAAATAAATGTTTATTTTCATTACTTTCAATTTATATTTTTTTTAAGGATTTCCATTGTTATTGATTTGAATGCGTTTGTCAAGCTTCCTCAAAAACTTGTTTGTATTAAAACTATGCTTTTTTTTATTTTTTTTGGTTTGCTTATAGCTTGAATTCAACAAATATTAAACCACAAATCATGAGTCCATAATCAATCATCAAACACTTACATTTTGATTTGAGGAATTTATTAATTTATTTATTTTTAGCTTTCCCTTGTTGGTTTTTGATCGTAGAGTTCAGCTAGGCTCTAACAGCACACCCATTACTGCTAAATGTTGAATCTTTTCTAGAATGTTTATTAAGAAAAGAAATAGTGGCATGGAAAGAGGCAGTGGCGGCATTTTGAGTGTGGATTATTATTCAGTTAAAACCAAACTATTGGGATTCACTCAATTTCATTAAGTTATTTTCTCAATTTGGTTTTATTAGGGTTTTTTTTCTGTATTTTATTTTTTTATTTATACTATATTTTTTTACAAAATGGATAAATCATATTTATTAGGGAGAAAAAAAGTACATTATAAAAAATAGCATACAAAATAAGTAGCTAATAAAAAGGGACAAATACAAAGGTCTACTAATTAAGGAGCTGTTTGTTTGCAAGGTTTGGACTGGGAATGGATTGGGAATGAATTAGGAATGGGCCCAATGCAGTGTTTGGTTACAATGCATGGGAATGTGGGAGGTTTCTTTGGGGAATGAGATAAGGGGAGAAGGTTGATTACCATTCAGCACAATTGGTTGAGAATGCCCAATCCGGATGGTGAAATATCCGTTTTACCCTTGGCTTTAAAACTTTTTCCATCCAACTTTTGTCCTTCTCCTTTCCTCTTCCTTTGGTCCGTGAGAGAAACCACCGCCGCTGTCGGGATGTGCTAGAAATCCGTCCGCCAACCGCGTGATCTTCAAGGTTTGCATTTTTCTAAGTTTGAATTGTTAGTATTTGCACTTTTCTTTGATGGATACTAGTTAGTATCTTCAAGCTTGTCCTGTTCGTTTCTCCTTGTTTGGATCTTCAGTATTCTAGATCTTTTCTCTTCTTCTTGTTCTTCTTCTTGTTCTTTATTTCTTCTTTCTTATCTTCTGAAATTTCTTCATGTTTGATTTGCAAATCTTATCATCTAAATAAATTTTTAAAAATGGCTATAAAAAAAATGGCTATCATTTTCTCAGAAGGAACAAGCTAAGCTGAATAAAAAGGCTAGTTTACTCTTTAAAGAAAATAAAGCACCACTCACTTTCCAAAATAAATGTTGCATTGATCACTTGAGTTACATGTCAAAACACACGCACGCACACACATATATAACTTAGTTAAGGATGAAAATAAAAACTTTTATTTGAAAAAAAAACTTAGTTACCAATTTATTATTGTTATGACACATTTCACATTTAGTTTATTATGTCTTAATAATCAATATGAATGATTATATTCATTATTATCATGCTCTCCACTGGATATATGAAAATGGTTTTTAATACATATTGAGAACGCTAAACTAAATAATAATGATAACATATTAAAAATAAATTAATACTATAAAAATACAACAACAATAATAATAAAAAAATTAAATTAATTCTAAAAATAATAAAAAAATAAAATGATAACATGGTAACAAAACAAACTAATATTAATAATGAAGATTGGTTGTAAAATTAATTATAAAAAAATAATTATAATAATAATGACAACATATTACAAATAAAAATAAGATTATTGATCAATATATTTATTTATTTAATATTTACTCTACAAGGGCATAAAAGACATTTTCCACATATTTTTTTTATTTACTTTTCCCATTCCCAATGAATTACTCTCCCATACCTTTCAACCAAACACGCTTTTCATTTCATTCCTAATCCATCCCCTTATTCTCATTCACTATCTCATTCATATCTCATTCCTCCTCAACTCTATTCCTCGCAGAAACAACACGCACTAAGTGTTGAGCAAACAAGTCCATTGACCCACACAAAAACAAAATAGTAGCTCCTTATATATATATTTAAATATATATATATATATATAGAGAGAGAGAGAGAGAGAGAGAGAGAGAGAGAGATCCCTAAGAGAGCCGAGAGCTACAAGTACTGATGCACAGTTGGCCAACACTAACACTAGTCCATGAAGGGCCGGGTCACTTGGCTCATCCCTCTTGAGGTCTGCAAACTCCTTGTTTCTCTGGACTATATTGACGGATTCCTTCACTTTATGCTAGAATTTTAGTTATTTAGATTCGGCAAGAGATTTAAAAATATTACTTGACTGAATTAATTGGGTAGAATGACCCTTATATGCTGGCTGACTTGTTTATTTTTATGATAAAATGTGACTTTGGATTTGTAAGATACTTTTAGATATTATTTGGGGATTTATTTATTATTTATTTAATTTTGATAATATGGACAAGCCACTCACCACACAAATTTTTATTAATAATTCTCAACTTTGAGAGTCAAAACCTTAATTTCCTGCATGAGAATCAAATGTTTAACCGTTAAACAATTATAACGATAGCTTTATTTTATAATTATTGCTGAGATATTTTATATGATTTGGATTTTCGATTTATCAATTGTCACGCTCCCGAACCCTGCTCGTGCACTCCAAAGCAGATCCTGACAAACTGGCCGCACCCTACATGTGCCGAGATCCAAGAGGCAAGGCCTCAAAACCCGATTCTCAAAATGGTGAGTTATTAAACTCCCCGGTCTCGATTAAACAATGACATGAGATGACAACCCGAAAGTAAGTACCCACTAAAAAAATATCGGGATCATAAAAGTTTCAAAATTTCAAAACTCAAACAAGTATAATAAAATACAAGTTTATCAGAATAAAATTCAGAAAATAAGTTTTTCAATAAAAACATAATCCGATAAAAAGTCAAGCATATATGTCCCACAAATAACTATTGCTAAAAACAAAATGTCGAGAGTCATATGTTTATCGCCGCTGACTCGAGCCGTAATATGAGAGCTCATAAGTTTACCCTCCATGACCCTGGAGCCGTAATTATCGTAGCTCGTTATTTTTCACCGACGGAATAATGGGAAACTATAGTTTTTATTTCACATATACATGTCGACACGGTCAATGTTTAACCCCCAATGATAGGGTTATTGCAAAGTTAGTTGGGGACTACAAGTTGCTATGTCAAAATACATAATGTTCAAATATTTATCAGAACAGAATACATAAATTTGATGATCCCGTTTTCAGATAAAAATAATTCTAATTCATTTCCAAAACTAAATACTTACATACGAATTTCAAATGATAAATAAATAAGTAATTCAAAATATAATTCAAAAATAATAAGCATTTTTCTCAAAAATTTTAGAAATTCAAAAAGACTAGAATTTTCAACTATATACATATAATAGGATTTATATGTGGGATACTTACCTGTCTAACGACCAAATTTTGAATTCACACCAATCGAGTTTTTTTTCAGAAAGTCCTATATTTGGGAAATGACCTATCAGAATTACAAACAAAACAAATTCTAAAACCCACAAGAATGCAAAAAACATTCGAAGCTACAAAAGTCGTGACTAATAACTAATTCTTCTTAAGATTGAAATTAGCATAGCTTTGCGAATTCTAACCCAAATCAGAAAATTCAAACTACTGAAAAAACTAGACATCTACATCTATAACATAACCAAATCTCACAAAGATTTGAGAACTGTACAATTTAAGCGATCACTTTTAAAAATCATAAATATGCAAACCAACAATTTCGACATGTCTCTTCCAATAAAGATATCTCACAACATATAACTTCAAATAAGGTCAAAATTTAAGATCATATAATTAACTCAAAATTGAACAACTTACTATTAAACGTGAGTCTTGATTTAATATCTAAGATCCTCAAATTCTCTGATCAAAATTCATACTTCCTACAGAAATGCCATTGAGCACCACTATAGAAATCTGATCATATCTCACAATTTACAGTGGTAAAAATTCTAAAATTTGACAAAGGAAAAGATAACATCATCTTATACAACTTTCTTATATAAGTAAATCTAATCAGACTCTACAATCATGAAATAAATTAATAAATTCTCAAGGGCTGCACAAAAAAGCTGTCCATGTCACTTGAGTTTAAAGCCTATAATTTACAGGATACTACTCCGAAAATTTTGAAATTTGGAAGATACAAAGCTAACATCAAACTCTACAAGTTTATTATTTTACTCTCCTCCAAATTATGCCTTTAAGACCTCTAAAATCGAAAATGAGTTTCTGCCATTATCAAAAACGAAATCTGAAACCTATCAAATTAATCTCAAACTCCTCAAGCGAGAAGTTAACCTTACCCATCCATCACTAATATCCGACATTAACATATCAAGATCTAGAAAAATAACAATAATAATTGTACAATATTTTCAAAGATCCGAGGAAGAGGGTTCTTACCTCAACAATAACAGTGAATCAATCAAACCCGCCGTGACGGCGAGATCCTTCTCTTTTCCTCGTTGCCGACACCACTCGCAATAGGGAGAGAAAGCTGAGACTAGGTCTTTCTCTTTTCCTAACGGCCATCTAAAAAGAAAGGAACCGAAGATGTGTCTAGGGTTTTGAAACTGAAAACAAAATCAACGGCTAGGATTAAAAGATAATACCAATAGCTAGGATTTAATTAAGGGGTGGGGCTCACACCAATAGTGAGTGAACAATATTTAACAAATGGCACTAAAATTGCATATAGACATAATAAGAAATAAAACATTTTTTTAACTAAAACAACTGAATTATTTGGTTAATTTGAAACATTTGGTTATTTCAATTATAACAATTTTTTGACAATGTTTTTTAAGTTTATACATTTTTTTTTTAGAAAACTTTAGTGAAGCGCAATAGGTGAATTTCATGTAGTTCACCATTGAATTTCTAATACTTGTCCTGAGATGAATAATTTAATGAAAAGAGTAAAAACATTATGAAAAATTATTATATTTTAATATATTTTTTCGGACATGTGTTAGAAATTCAATGGATGTAACACTACCCTACACCTCATCTGACTCGCACCTAAATATAGGGTGCAGGGAGAGGGCGGCGGTCACGTGCGCCGCCAACCCCTGCTCTCACTCCCTCTCTCTCTCATAATCTATTTTGCTTATTTTTATCTCTCTATTTTTTTATTTTTATTTTTAAAAATACCTCCAACCCCTTTGGTTCCCTTGATTTTGACTTTTTGGATTTTGATATTTTGAAAGCATTCTCTCTTTTTATTTTTTATTTTTTGGAAGTATCCTCTCTCTCTCTATTTATTTTATTTTTTAAAATATCCCTCTCTCTCTAGGGGTTTTTGTTTTTATTTTTTAAAAATTATTTTTAACAAATTAATATCTATCCTCTAAAACATAATAATTTTTAAAAATATTTACAATGTTTTTTTTATTTAACCTAATAATATTTTATAAATTATTTTATTCAATATATTTTAAAAAAAGTTTTTACAAATTACTTTATATAATATATAAAATTATATTTTTAGTAGAGTATTTTAAAATTTATTGTTTGACACTTATTTTTATAAATTAAATTATATATTAACATTAAGTAAATTTAAAAAAATATAAAAAATTTATTAATTGATTTTCTTTTCTTTTGTAATTCGCCTCTACATTATAGTTTCTAACTCCGCCACTGGCTAAATAAACCTTATTCTTTTTTATTGAATAGGGAGAACCCACCAATTGTATACTTCTACCAACACGTTTTACAATCAAATTAGTATGTTGATAGAGACCAAATAAATATTTATAGATTAAAACTATTCTTTTAGTTAATGATACGTTGTTTTTTAAATCAGTATTTTAAAAAAATTAATTGCCGACAATATTTATTTAAATAATTAGATAAAGATTGTTGGGAAAACCACAACCTAACTTCAGGTGTTCCATTGTAGGTATTGGGACAACCTAGTAACTTAAGATAACCTCCAACGAGACACACCACATGGTTAACTGGTATGATTAAGTTTACTTGGCGTATATGTAGGGAAACTTGCATTTATACCTAAACACTAAAGTTATATTTACATCTATAAGCTTGTAAATAATAGCATTGTCTGTGACCCTTGCAAAGCTTATATATATATATATATATATCCGCGTTGTGGCTTGGATGAGATATCTAAGTATCCATTTATATTATATGCAAAAGCAAGAGGGTCATTTGCCACAATTTTTGTTTTTATTTTCACATATATATGCTAGCTTGGGCAGCGTTTGATTCCTGTGATAGATTGGGAATCACTCTTGTGTGAATCCATGATTTTATTTGGATGTTCATGAATGGGAGTGGAAGAGAAGCGAGAAAAGAGTGGATGAGAAATAAAATATTGATGATTGGCGTATAGATAACTTGGCATGTGCGTATACGGAGAAGTTCGATGCAAGAGTATTTAGATAATTTGGTAGGCGACGGGATTTTATAGTTCGACCAGGTCCATTTGATGGGAAACGGGTCAAGGAACACAAGTAAGAGTTTGTGTCCCACAAACTCGTGAGTCATACCAAAATTTCGCCAAATTTCATCGTTTAAGCCTAGAAAACTCTAATTCGCCATTTTTAGTAATAATTGATTTCGTTATATCTTAGGCTAGAAATCTCTGATTTGTAAGCCGTTTGTGGCAATAGTATTTATTTTTTTAATCCTTTTATTTCTTGCTGATATTTGAGAATTTACCATTTTTGGTAAATTTTCAAATTATCTCTTTTCTTAGTGTTATTTTTATTCGATTATTTATTGTAAGCCTACGGGCAAGAGAAAATCAGTTTTGTGATTATCATTTTTATTGAGTAATAAGATTTTACTCTTCCTCAATTCCTGGCTATCTTTGATCTATAGGTGTTGGATATACCGCTGCTGCATCAAATATCCTAGATGGGATCCCAATCCTTTCAAAAATGGAAAGACTACTCACTCTTTAGAGTTGAAATGATGAAATTATCCCTAATATATAATCTAAAACAAAAGTAAGCATTTCAGCCCAAGATTTGGAGCAACATAGTGAAATCACGAAGTTGAAAACAGTTAATTTTAATAATAAATAATAATTAAAATGAGATATTTAGTTTAAATATTTAATTATAATAAGTAGAACAATATTATTTAAAATATTTTATAATTAAATAATATTTATCATTTAACTTAAATCTATATTTTATATATAATATTATTTACTTACATATGTAATATGTATAAAAATAATTTTACCATATTTTTTTTCTTTATTTTTTTTCATTCATAATGAACTAGCCTCTCATATATCTCCAATCAAATATATTCTTGATTTATATTTTTATTTCATTTTGGCTCATTTTCATTCCTATTTAACTCCTCCAAATTCCCATTTCCGTAGTAAATGCTCCTTCACATACATACAAAAATATGAGGATTTCAAGATATTCACACAAATATATTAATATGGGAGTTTATATGCAATTTTTAACATTTTGACCAACCCTAGTATAGCGAAATATTTCCATTCAGAATTGTTGAGAAACAGGGCGTTATTGACCAGTCAAATGGTGATTTCAGAGATGAATTGTATATGGGTGAAGAAACCCATGTCTTGATGAAGGATATTGACTAGTCAAAGGTAGGACACATAGGTGGAGATGATGAGATTAATGAAAGCCACGTGGAGGAGTCTAGAGAGCTGATGAATGTAGCACCCAATCACAAAGGACGTGTGTCCGCGAGGCGTAGATGGGTGAATCGTGCATACGAGAATTTCGTTATGGCTTAATGATTCGGGTGAGCAGTGATATATATAAAAGGAGGGAAGGGTCCGGAAGGAAGAACAATTGAAGTCTTGGAAAGGGATTTGGCCTAGTTCTCAGCTGGGATAGGATTGCTCTCATTAGAGAGGATTTCTCATGGAGTTCTATATCTTTTGATGTTGTTTGTAAGGATTTCTTTTACTGTTGTTGATTTCAATTGGTGAATCAATGTTTCCTTGATTAGTAGTAGCTGTGGATGAACTACTGCTTAATTAGATGAATTTGTTGATGTCTTTCTTGATGTTTGATTGTCATTTGATGCTTGAATGCATAATATGAACTGTGATTCAGCAGAGTTCATTGATATTTGTGTGAAATTCAGTGATCAAGCTTGTGAATCATGAAAGAAATTTAAATCTGTTAACTGATTGGAGTGAAAACTCTGATAGATCTCTAGCCCAATGATAAGAAGTTTGAATCTTTCTCACATGGTAAATAATGTATATAATATATTAAAAAAAAAAACAAACATTCTAGGGGCATACATGCCAATGCCAATATATATGTCATGAAAGCATACAACTTGAGAGTATAATTTATAGTATGCCAATCAATTTAGCTTCTACTAAGATAGTTTTCTTTTGTAATAGAAGCATGATTCATTTTGGTTACCTTTTATATATTAAAATAAATTCATTGAGTTGAATATCACCAGTGTTGAATTGGTTGGACAATGGATTATCAAATGCTAGCAGGAATGAAGGAGGTGTTAGTAAAATAAACTTGTATTATGTCTATGCTTAATAGCTTGTCTTGAGATGTGTTTTCTAAATCATGTGGTGTATGTTAAGTTGGTTGTCTTGAGATATGTGTTTTTTGATCAAGTACTTGTAAACTTATAAAGTGTTTGTAAAGTTAACAGTAAGGATGAGAATGATGGAATGTGTGTGATTGCTGCCCTCTTTTCTATCTGCAGAACATTGTGACCTTCTTCATCAACATAGATGCAGAACTTCATCAATTCCTCTTCTCCTTTGTTGGCAGATCTGTAGATGCAACCGAAGCTTGGTTTGTTCAAGAGGATACACTAAATCTGGTGCACTCTATGCCTTAATTGCTTCTTGTTCTATATTTTAATTGACACTTGGTTTCATCCAAGGTGAGAACAAGTTAGAGTTATTATTAGTAAGCTTTGTGTACATCCGAGATAAGTTGTGTTCTTCTCTCAACAAAGTGGTATCGAGAGATGCTAATGATTGTGCTCGATTTTTCTTCTTCGATCTCGGATTATCGAGACCCGGCCCCTAATTTCTTCTAATCGTGGGCTCATTTGTGTAAGTCAGTAGTCGTGAGTCGTGGAGTCGGGTGGAGGTGTGAAGATCCATAAAGCTGATTCATCATTTGATAAGGGAGAAGGTGATTGGATTTGTGAGGAAGGTCTTG
This sequence comes from Dioscorea cayenensis subsp. rotundata, assembly GCF_009730915.1. NCBI lineage: Eukaryota > Viridiplantae > Streptophyta > Magnoliopsida > Dioscoreales > Dioscoreaceae > Dioscorea > Dioscorea cayenensis. The sequence goes on from NC_052482.1 coordinate 2,375,445, forward strand.
AAGGAGTTCATCTTTTCCAGAAATCATGAACAACATGTTTCCATTTCAGTTTCCTAAACTCACAAAGGAGAATTATGAGAATTGGTGTATTAGAATGAAGGCATTGTTGGGATCACAAGATGTTTGGGATATAGTTGAGAAGGGCTATGAGCAACCTGCAAATGAAGAAGGATTGACAGCTGCTCAAAAGGATGCACTTCAGAAGGCAAAAAAGAAAGATCAGCAAGCGCTTACCCTCATTCATATGTGTTTAGATGAGGGTATGTTTGAAAAGGTTGCTTCAGCAATAAGTGCAAAAGATGCATGTGAGATCCTACGAAATTCCTTCAGAGGGAAAGATAAGGTGATTAAAGTGCTGCTGCAAGCTTTGAGGGGTGACTATGAATCTCTTAAAATGAAGGAGCCAGAAACAATTGAAGAATATATCAATAGTGTCCTAGTAGTTGTCAACCAATTAAAAAGGTATGGAGAGACTATACAAGATGTTCAAATGGTTGAAAAGATTCTTTGCTCATTGACCGCAAAATTTGATTATATAGTGACAGCTATTGAAGAATCCAAAGATTTGGATTCAATGACTGTAGATCAATTGTTGGGTTCTTTACAGGCACGTGAAGAAAGACTGAAGAAAAGAGAAAATACTGTTGTTCATGCTCTGCAAGCAAATCTAAATTTGAGAGAAAAGGGGGACTCACAACAACAATTGCCTGAAGGTCATGGTGGAAGACGAGGAAGAACAAGAGGCAAAGGTCAAGGTCGATTTCATGGCAGTCGTGGAAGAGGCAAAACCGGCAGAACATTCTCTAAAGATGAAGAGTCAAGTGTTAGGCAGCAAAACTTTAGAGGAAGAGGCAGAGGTGGTTGGTTTCAAGGTGGTCGTGGGCGTGGTAGATACACCAATGTAAAGTGCTATAATTGTCAGAAATTTGGTCACATCGCAGCAAATTGTTGGTTGAAGACAAACAAGGATGACAAAGCAAATTATGTGGAGGTTGAGGAAAATGAAGAGTCAACCTTATTATTAACTTGCAATGGAGAAGAAGAAAGAAATACAAAGTTTTGGTACCTTGATTCGGGAGCCAGTAATCATATGACTGGTAATAAAGACTTATTTTGTAGCCTTGATGAGAGTGTTAAAGGTAGCATCTCTTTTGGTGATAAGACCAAAGTGCCAGTTATGGGCAAAGGTGATATTCTTATTAGATCAAAAAATGGTGATCATCAATTCATCTCTCAAGCTTATTATGTTCCAGCTTTGAAAACAAATATTTTGAGTATTGGGCAACTATTGGAGAAAAGGTATGAAATAGATATGAACAAGAATGGGCTACTTATGAGAGATGGAAAAAGGAGGATAATAGCAAAGGTGCCATTATCTAAGAACAATATGTTCAAGTTGCAAATTAATTATGACACTCCCATGAGCTTGAAGACTTCTGTAGGTAATCTCTCTTGGCTTTGGCATCTCAGAATGGGTCATCTGAATTTCGGTGGGTTGGAGTAATTGTTCAAGGAAAACATGGTCTATGGTCTGCCGCACATACATCATCCTAATCAAATATGTGAATGTTGTATGTATGGGAAGCAATCAAGGATGAGTTTTCCAAAGGAGTCACTTTCTAGAGCTTCTAAGCCACTTGAATTAGTACATGCTGACATATGTGGGCCTATCCAACCAAGTTCTTTTGGAAGGAACATGTACTTATTATTTATTGATGATTGTACCCGAAAAACTTGGGTTTATTTCTTGAAGGAAAAATCAGAAGCACTTGAAGTCTTCAAGACATTCAAAGCTCAAGCTGAAAATGAAAGTGGCTATTTGATCAAAGCATTGTGAACTGATCGAGGAGGGGAGTTTACATCCAAACAATTCAACCAGTTCTGTAATCAGGTATTCGTCATTTGTTGACTGTGCCGAGATCACCTCAACAGAATGGTGTTGTAGAGAGGAAAAACAGAACAATTCTCAATATGGCTCGTAGTATATTAAAGACTAAATTAATGCCGAAGGAATTTTGGGCTGAAGCTGTAGCATGTGCAGTCTATTTGAGTAATAGAAGTCCCACGTAGAAATTGAAGCAAAAAACACCACAAGAAGCTTGGAGTGGAAGAAAGCCAAATATATCTCACATGAGAGTGTTTGGTAGTGTCAGTTATGTTCATGTCCCGGATGAGACAAAGAGCAAGCTAGATGATAAGAGTGAGAAGTTGGTGTTTGTGGGATATGCTGAGAACTCAAAGGGTTATAAATTTTATAATCCTCAAACTAGAAGAACTATAATTAGTAGAGATGCAAAATTTGATGAAGAAGGCTCTTGGAAGTGGCAAATCTCTCAAAATGAAAATTACAACTTCTTTCCCCTACTTGAGGAGTTTCTAGGTACTGATTCATCAGCATGTGAGATTGTGGAAGTTACTACACCGCAAGTGTCATCCCAAGTGTCTCATGTTGATCAAGGAGATTTGTCTTCTCCCAGCTCATCTGAAAGGCCACCTCGTATGCGAAGCATAGCTGAATTATATGAAGAGACGGAAGAAATTAATGAAGATTCCACTCTATTCTGTTTGTTTGCAGATATAGAGCCAATGTGCTTTGAAGAAGCTATTCAGTATGAAGAATGGAGAATGGCTATGAATGAGGAGATAACAGCCATTAATAGAAATGAAACGTGGGAGTTAGCAACGCTGCCTAAAGGAAAGAAGCCTATAGCAGTAAAATGGATCTACAAAGCAAAGAAAAACTTTAAAGGAGAAGTGGAGAAATATAAAGCTCGCCTTGTGGCAAAAGGATTCACCCAAAAAGCAGGAATCGATTATGATGAGGTATTTGCTCCGGTGGCTCGTATGGAGACAGTTCGTTTGATTATTGCTATGGCAGCCCAACAAAGATGGAAGCTATATTTGATGGATGTAAAATCAGCTTTTTTGAATGGAGTCTTAGAAGAAGAGGTGTATGTGAATCAACCACAAGGTTACATTATTGAAGGGCAAGAAGACAAAGTGCTAAAGTTGAAGAAAGCTTTATATGGCCTTAAACAAGCTCCAAGGGTTTGGTATAATTGCATTGATGAATATTTTCAGAAAAATGGCTTCACAAAGTCTCCATATGAACATGCTCTGTATGTGAAAGAGAACAAAGATGGAGAGGTCATGTATGCTTGCTTGTATGTAGATGATTTGATCTTCACGGGCAATAATCAGACCATCATTGAAGAATTTAAGAAGCAAATGACTGCAAGGTTTGAAATGACTGACTTGGGGCTCATGTGTTATTATTTGGGCATTGAGGTGAAACAGAATGAAGAAGGAACCTTTCTTTCTCAAAAGGCCTATGCAGAAGCAATATTAAAGGAATTCCATATGGAAAGGTGCAACTCCATTACTACACCTGTGGAATGTGGAATCAAACTTTCAAGGTTTGATAATGCTGAAAAGGTAGATTCCACTATGTTTAGAAGATTAGTGGGAAGGTTGCAGTTTCTAACATGTATAAAACCAGATATCTTATATGGTGTTGGTGTCATTAGTCGCTACATGGAAGCTCCAACTATGACTCATATGAAAGCAGCTAAAAGAATTCTTCGATATGTGGAAGAAACATTGAATTATGGGTTGTCTTATACTGTTGCCAATGATTTTAGGCTGTTTGGTTACAAAGTGATGATGATTGGGGAGGAGATGTGGATGATATAAAAAAGCACTAGTGGTTTTGTATTTTTATGGGTGTCACGTGATTTGCTTGGAGTTCAAAAACAACCAATTGTTACTCTCTCAACATGTGAAGCGTAATATGTTACAGCAGACTTTCTTGTGTTTGCCATGCAATTTGGTTGAGAAATCTTTTGGGCAATTTGAAGTTTGAGCAAATTGAGCAACAGATGTTTTTGTGGATAATATATTCGCTATCGCCTGGGTAAAAATCCAATTTTTCATGAAAGAAGCAAGCATATTGACACTAAATATCATTTCATAAGAGAATGTGTTGGTAAGAAAGAGATCTAATCAAGTATGTGCAATCCAAAGAGTGTAGCTAATTTGTTTACAAAAGCCTTAAAAGTTTGAAGATTTCTACAGGATGAGAACTCGCTTTGGTGAAGTGAAAGGCTAATGACAAGTTTAAGGAAGGGTGTTAGTAAAAATAAACTTGTATTATGTCTATGTTTAATAGCTTGTCTTGAGATGTGTTTTTCTAAATCATGTGGTGTATGTTAAGTTGGTTGTCTTGAGATATGTGTCTTTTGATCAAGTACTTGTAAACTTATAAAGTGTTTGTAAAGTTGACGATGAAGGGATGAGAATGATGGAATGTGTGTGATTGCTGCCCTCTTTTTCTATCTGCAGTAACATTGTGACCTTCTTCACAACATAGATGCGTAACTTCATCAATCCCTCTCCTTTGTTGGCGGATCTGTAGATGCAAACCAAGCTTGGTTTGTTCAAGAGGATACACTAAATCGGGTGCACTCTATGCCTTAATTGCTTCTTGTTCTATATTTTTAATTGACACTTGGTTTCATCCAAGGTGAGAACAAGTTAGAGTTATTATTAGTAAGCTTGTGTACATCTCGAGATAAGTTGTGTTCTTTCTCTCAACAGGAGGCTGGATGGATACCTAGAATTGCTTGCATTATTTTTTTATTTGTGCTGTTTACTTAGGTTTGGCAATCATGTGTTGTCTTTCTCTATCTTGTCTTACCATCTCTCTTTTATTTCTATTGTGCTGCTTTTAATAAAGACCATCATTTAGGCAAAGAAAGAAATTTGTTATTTATTTGATAATGTTTGAAGTGCCTTTTTCTTCCTTCCTTTCTTCTTCTTAATTATGTATTTTTTTTATTCAATGGTCCAGAAATCAATTAGTACTTAAGCCTCCATAAAAATTCTTCAAAAGTGATCGATCGGAGTTTGATTGCCGTGTAAAAACAAATTTTTGGGAGTGTAAATAGTAGTCATATATGAGTGATCTTATTAGTTAATTATGTGTATACGATCCAGCCCTGCTCCGTTTGCTCTGTCAAAGATTATGCACACCCTTATTTTTTTTAGGTATCTAGTCGTTCAATTGGCCAAAAATAAATAAATAAAAATAAAAATAAAATAGTAATAAAAATAATAATAATAACAAAATATTATTATTATTATTATTATTTTTCATGAATTGTAAAAATCATGCTTTGAATGGTTCTGTAGTGAACTTTCTTGAGGCTTTAACATTCCATAGCAGTTAAGAGCTATAACCTTCGAAAGGTCAAGAGTTTGCATTATTCTGTTTTGACTGAATTAAATGACAAAATAACTGAGCTAAGTTGGTATGGTGGGCTGCAGCTTCTAGTCAATTATTATTATGTGGTTTGGGTTTTTTGAATTTAACCTGAACTATCCAAATCAACCAAACTCAGTGGTGTTAAAAAAAGCCAAATTGTTGACATTTAAACCAGCACAATAGTGAATCTCAAAACAAAACATCAAGATTATTCTTATATTTGCTTAATACTGCATATGTTTTATTAATTCAAATGTGACATATTATATCATGTATTTCATCAACCCTTATCCAGAAATGTCCCCCAGAGAAGGATCAAGCTAGAGGACTCTCCACCTCAAATATCAAACGCAACCATGATCTCCCCGACTCCCTCACATCTTATTTTTTTATTAACTCACTTATATACCACTAACATGGATAATTTTTTTTTTTGACGATTATTTCCTTGGTATTAATACTTCTATATATCTGTCTACTCATTTTTGTAATGCCCATATATACTATTGGTGGTTCCGAGCATCTTCTACCTTAGTATCCTGTTTGTCCTGCATTGTTCTAATTTGTATAATATATGATATAGTTGTCAATATCGTATGATGCTGGATACGTATCGCACAATATGTATTTAAAAAAAATAAAATTTCGATATTATCAGTGGGTGTATCAGTATAATTTAAATTATCGTAATTTATCGTGTGTATTGATCAAAATATATCTTGTATTGTAATTTCTGTAAACTAATCCAATATTTTTTTTAGGTATAATACCCTAGTTGGTCCTTCTACTTTTCTCTCTCTTCCCTTTTGATCCTTCTACTGGAACGCTCCCGACTCATCCTCTACTTTTGAAAACGCTGACACTCGGGCTAAAAACGCTTTCTAAACCGCCTCTATTTTTAGAATGTGTCCCACCCTAGTCCCTCTAAGTGGGCACATTTTAGAAAAGTAGAGTGACCCGGTTGAGATATTTTTAATCGAGTGCAGCATTTTCAAAAGTAGAGGGACTAATCGAACATTTCTAGAGAGAGGACCAAAAGCGAAAGAGAGAGAAAAGTACATGGACTATTTTGGTGAGATTTTAACTCTAAGAAAACTAGATATAGAATCAAAGTGAGCATGGCAACCAAAGGGCTCATAGCCTACCTTTCGTCCTTGACTGAAAGTGTGTGGGTGGGACGATTAATTCTCATTCCGTGCGCATATCCCTGATGTATAAAAAACACTTGTTGCAAAAGAAGTGAGCATGGTACTTGCTGTCTTATATTGACAACATGAACAATATTATTCATTGAAGTTGCATTATATTAGAGAATAATGATGGAGAACATCAACTAGGTTGATGTTACTTGCAATTGGGCAAAACCTTGAATATATAGGAGGTTACATTCGATGGTGCTCACTCAATTATATTATTCAATTATATTATTATTATTATTATTATTATTATTATTATTATTATGTTCGAGTTCTTTGGTAAATAGATCCAAAAGGGAAGATTGTTTTGAAAGAGAATTTAAAAGAAGCTTTGCTTATATTCTATATTGTCATTTTCAACTCTTTTTTAAAAGAAAAATTAGAAGATCTTTGATTTAGTGGTAGTGTCCTACTGTATAAAGTTTGGTTTGTGATACTTTCATTGTCAGGTTCAAAATGTGCTCAATATAATGGCACTAAAGGTTCCCAATTGTGATAGTGAACTTGCAACCCAATCTCAATGTCAACTGGGTGAGCATGCAAGGGTAAATTGTTAATTATTACTAATGTGTAAAATACCATTGATTAGTTAAGTGCTTATCGTCATTTGAAAAAAACCCCGAGAGAACTAAAACATGTTATTGGAAGACAACCGAGTCAAAAATCAATCGCCAATTTGTCACAAAAAGATCAACTATAAAAATAAAAATGTATTTGTCACCAATTTATATCACCGCCAATTACCTAGAGTTGGAAGGATAGATAGTTTTTTTTCTCCAACATGAATATGGTCAGATTCAAACATGATACATTTGGATCATGTTTCCCGATCAAACCCTTACAAAAATATTTTTAGAAAATTTAATTATTTCAATAAATTTATGTAATAATTAACTTCAGAAAATTATTAATATTAACACACTTATTATTATTATTATTATTATATTAAAAAATAATTTTTTAATTTTAAAATAATTAATTTTTATTAATATTAATTAAATTAAATTTTGATTAGCTCAAATAAAAAATTTCCACAATCTCTACAGTAGAAAGATGAATGATCCCTTCTCTTGCCAATTGAGAGGTCAAGGAATCAACGCCGTCCCATAACATTAGTTGAGGTAAATGACTTGTTCACCATATAAAAAAAAATCCCTTCAACTTTATATTTGAAAAATTTTCATAGTTCCTACTCTCATCTTCTAATTAAACATGTCATTATTTATTGAGAAGCCCCAATACACTCACTTAAGTTACAATACAATAATATCAATTAATGATTAATATAAAAAAATTAGGCTAATCACTAAAAATAATATTGGCCGTACTAAACTGGGCCTCACAGTTTCGTCACACAACGGATGGCTCTCAGTGAATGGTGTTGAGTTGTAAGCTTACCCACTGCAACCATGATTAGGATGATCCTTTAATTTTCTTGATGTGCCCAATTAACTTTTGCTCTTCTATCTTTTTTTAGAGAATGGCCCTACTTGCAGACATATATTATCAGAAAAAAACAAGCTAACAACCTGGTGGGACTAGTTATCTTTTGACACAACCACCAACCATTTGGAAGCCTATCATTAATCAAAAGGCCCCTCTCATGCAATGATAATTAATTTGATCATTAATTTCAGCACTTATCCTAGAGCAATTTGATGCAATAATTACTAGCATTTAACTGGCCTATTACTGTTAATAGTCAGTTGTGGTATTGATACAAGAAGGCGAATTAAAGTTCAAAATTGCTTCTAAACAATAGTGGGATGTTAATTTTTCCTCTGGACCCAAGGAAGCATCATTTTGTCTCTAAATCACATGAAAAAAATATTCATTTTTGGTCCTTCAATTTCACATAGTTGATAGGTGGTAGTTGATTCATTTATTGGATTATTTTTGTTTTTAATGTAGTTGAGGTATGACAATTTTAATTTTAATTTTTTATCATGGATCCACAAAGTGAGATGAGGTCCTAGGAGTCCTATAAGGAAATAATTAAACCTCTTTTAGTTGGTATTTTATTATTATTATTATTATTTTTATCATATAAAAGAAGTTGAACTCAAAATCATTGTTTAAATGATCCAAGTCTCTGCCTCTTGAATCAAAGTGTTAGTGGCGGTGACATGCTAGTTGTGAATTAGATGAACTAAAACATCTATATTTTGGGTTGAAGGAGCAAAAATGAACACAACTGATACTCTTTCCCATCCATGCAACAGAGTTTATCAAATGCTATTTCACATTATTAATCACTACTTCGAAATAAATTGATCCAAGATGTCAAGTGTTTACATGACCTTGGCATTTTTTTTTATCATCAAATTAGCACTATTTTTGTTGTTGTTAATAGCTAGTCTAGATTGTTAACCATCAAATGATTTGTAAAATTGGTTCTATGACTGATCTCAAAGTTAAATTATTTGTGCTCCATCTTGCCAATCAACAAATCTATACTTTTTAACTCCCATTACTTTTTGACATGTTAATTAAGAAATCAACTAGTCCAATTCAGATGTTTCATTAACAGCACCAAAGCTATTGGATTTCTTTTCCAAAGTTGTCTCTATGTTTATTGACATGAAAGCATTAATAAAATGAACATTTTAGGGCCATTAATGAGATCCCTTGAGATCCTCATATAGCCTTTTGATTTTTATTTTTTTAAAAAGCAAACTTTTAGGACATACCACCAGAATTAGGACAGCTGTTTAGCTTTAGATTAATTTTCCAATTTCTCAATTATACAAGTATTATTATAGTATTTTGATTAAATGCCAAGCTGAAATCTTTAAGAAGGTCAATTAAGTATATGCTTATCTATATGAAATGAGTAAGCCCTGTGGTGTAACCCACTTGAAAGTTTTTATTATTAAAGTTAGAGACCACTTATCTAACTCCTTTTCCACTGCTTTTTGCTTTGACAGAGTTAATGTGCAAACTTTTTCTCAAAAGCGTTTTTTTCCCAAACACAAGAGAAAGCTCTTTTTCAGAAGATGAAATGAAGGAATACAAAGGTTTGAACTTTGGTATGTTCTTTTGTTTATGTGTATTTGTTAAGGCATTCTTTTCTCTTACTGCTTTTTGCATATGATAAAAAAATAATAATAATAAAGGAAGAAACATCACAAGCTTTATCAAATTAAGGCTGTAAGGCTGTTAAATCCTTATGATTATAATGATTATGATCATATCTAGTGTACCTAGTGATGTCCAAACGAAATGTTGATTGTGTTCGATCAGATATCAATTTTAACATGATTAGATTATTCTTGAGTTAATATCTTGTTATTTGATACATTTTTCATATTATTAAGGTTTAAAGGCACCACTGATTCCTAAATTAAGACGTTATTTATTTATTTATTTTTATGTTTTAACTAAAAAGTTGTTCATTTATTAAAAAAAAAAAGTTAATCATTTTAGCTATTTGTCCAACCTGCAGTGTTGATATCATCCAATGACCACTATTATGGTTGCTTTTGCAATTGTAGCACATGATGTAAATACACACAAACAATTATCACCATTAGATGCCATCATATAAACTGTCTTGGTGGCTATTGACCGAAATTATAAGTTATGGAGTTGAACAAGTGATCCAAAACAAAGTCATCATCTGAGGGTAAAAATATACATTTTTTCAGTTGAAAAATGAAAAAAATCTGGTTTTTATTACACAAAACTGAGTCGAGCCATTTTGATCTAAATCCATCCAAATCAATTTAAGCATGCTGAGAGTCTAGATCCAAAACATGCACTGATAAAGACAGTTAAAAGAAATGGATAAACCACAATTTTATTAAAAAACACAATTTTATTTTAAAAAACCAGAAATAGACATGAGCAAGCAAACAAAAGAATGAAAAAGATGTGAAAAAAACACACAACAAAAAGACTAGAAGGCTAACAGTCGCCGGAGGTGAAGTAAGCCTAACAACCAACAAAAGCGAAAAACACAACAACTGAAGAAAAAAGAAACCAAGCTTGACAAGGACAGCTGAAAAGGCGAAGTCCATCCTTGGCGTCCGATGCCTTCTCAAGCTGACAGAAGAAGTCAATCAAACTTGAATGCGCATGTTCGGAGTGTCAGTCTAGGCGTAGTTAGGAAAATAAAGAAGTGCCTGAGCTTATAGATGAAATCTTCTGGGATGTTCTGGCTCAGGTCTCTAGCTACAGAAAACCTAACAATCAGTAAATAAATAATTTTAATGATGACAGAAATGTGTGTGTGGGGGGCAAGAGAATTGAAGATATGATTATTTCTTTGTATAAATTCCAGAAAATGATTAATAACATATACATTAATTAGCACTAAAATGTTTTCTTGGGGGGAGCAAGAGAGTTGAAGATATGATTATTTCTTTCTATCTATAAATTCCAGAAAATAATTAATAACATATACATTAATTAGCATTAAAATGTTTTTTTGGGGAGCAAGAGAATTGAAGATATGATTATTTCTTTCTACCCATAAATTCCAGAAAATGATTAATAACATATACATTAATTAGCACTAAAATGTTCATCAACTTCATCAATCGATGTGTTACAATATATATATATATATAATTTTTGGGACAAGTCACACGATTCTGCTTTTTCAATAAATCAGTGTTGATCTATTTTCTTTAGAAAACACGAACTCTGTTTTTTTTAAGTTTAGATGTGATATGTTACATTTGTACCAGAGTCTGATTTATATTTACTTCAAAGTAACTTTTATTCGTCTAATTTATTTGCTTTTCTACTGCAAAATCAGCCTATAATACATGCAGTACATGTACTAGCATTCATTTGTCTATTGAGCATGTCTTTGAAGCATCATCCATATACCAACCTCGACTTTACTGACATATCCACAACCGTTGAGTATCCTTTCCTTTTAATCTTGCACCAAAGCATAGTTCAAACTTCGACCCTTTTTTTTTTATTTTAGTTTTAAATATTTATTTATTCTGAGCTAGGGTTTTAGGTAGGGTAAAAACACATTGCTTGTAAAAATGTTTGAACAATCATTAGCACTTTCTACTATCTTCAACTCTTCAACTTTCCCACCATGTGTGGTTGTGGTAGCATCACCACATCATGTGCATGAATTCATCTTCTAAAGTGATATATATATTTATATATTATTAATTTGTTTTTCAGGACTTAAAATGCAATATTTGGAGGAGGTTGTATCTAATGTGAATTGAGGTTGAGATGTAGTAACTAAACTTACCCAATGTAAGTGAAAGTCAAGATTCATCCACGGATGAAAGGACATGTTGATGTTTAGATTCTACCAAACTTGTGGTGTTGAAATAAGATATATGTCAAAATCTTATATTTTAATATTTGAATTGTATGCGGAGAATGACTAGATGATTTTTGTTTTTCCTTGATCCACATCGGACGGGATGATGGTTTAATATAAAATAATTATTTTAAATAAATTTAAAATATGCAATTTAATTGATAAAATTAATACTTCATTAAACATATGGAGAATTAAGGGATAAATTCTTTTTTTTTTTCGTCACTATGTTAATCAATGAGGGGTAAATTATAAGTATAAAAAAGTTAATCTCCCAATATATATATATATATATATATATTTGTGACTATATATATTTATATATATTTGAATAAATATTTGTGACTATATGAATCAATGAAAACTCTAAAAAGAGTTGATTTTTTTAATAGGTGTTTTTTTGTATTATTAGTATAAATATTAAATAAAATCATGTATTTTCAGAAAAAAATATTTAAAATAAAAAAAATAAAATTAAAAATCCATGCCCTCTGATTTATCCATTTTTTTTATTCCTAAATTGATACAAAGAAAGATCTGGATGCAACCCGCCACCTTCCAGTTTGCACACTAATATTTTGATATCTAGTGGTGGCAAAACAAGATTTTTCATTGAAAGCTTCCCATCCCATTTGCCAATCTATCTCACTCTCCACCACCACCAAAATAATAAATATATATATATATAATCATAAGAAGACTATAAAATAAACATAATAATAATAATAATAATAATAATAATAATAATAATAATAATAATAATAACCAAAAGCTTTTCCTCTCCTTTCACTATCCCACATTCCTTTTCCTTTTCTTTTAAACATTTTTTTAATCTCTCTCTTTCTCTCCTCCAAATCTATCTCCATTTAAGCTCTCCATTGAAGCACCTTGAACTCCCCTTTCACCATTGCTTGTTCTCTCTCTCTTCATTCATGGCTTCAGGAGAATCCTCTCCTTCACAGTCACTCAAATATCAGGTAATCTAATCTTAAAAAGTTCTGATTTTTGATCTCCAATATCACACAAAGATGTGATTTTTTTATGGTATTCTTCATCTTCTTCTTCTCAGACATGGGTTCTTCGCGTTTCAATCCACTGCGAAGGATGCCGGAAGAAGGTCAAGCGTGTTCTCCAGAACATCGACGGTGAGCTGACCTGACCTTTAAGCTTTCGATTTCTCTAATTTATTCTTAAATTTTCCTTTCGATTTGCTCAATTTCTTCCAATTTGGGGCCAATTTTTAGGGGTTTATGAGATCTTGATCGACTCACGGCAGCACAAGGTCACCGTCACCGGCAACGTCGCCGCCGAGACACTGATCAAGAAGCTCGCCAAAAGCAAGAAGCACGCCGAGCTCTGGCCTGAATCCAAACCCTTAAACCCTAACCCTAATCCTAACCCTGATCCTAATCCAAATCCCAATCCCGCCCCCAATCCCAACCCACCTCCATCCGAGAAACCCAGCGATCCTCCGGCGAACCCTGACCCCAAACCCACTGCTGACCCCACTCCTGCTTCCACTCCTGCCCCGAAACCCGCCGATGAAGCTCCGGCGAAGCCCAATCCTGACGAACCCAACCCCTCATCCTCACCACCCGAAAGCCCCACCACCCCCATCGATACCGCCGCCGCCGCCGCCGTCACCGACCCCGCCGCCGGCACAAAGAAGAAGAAAAAGAAGAACAAGAAACCCAACGCCAACATCGCCGCCGCTAGTGGCGAAGTAGACCCCGAAGACGACGAGGAGCCTGATCAAGCCGCAACAGCCACACCACCTCCCGCGCACGTGATCCAGCACGTGCATCACGTGCCGGTGTTGAGCTACAGCACGGCGTACCCTAGCACGAGCAACTACGGCGAGACGTACTACGCGTCGGTGCCGATGCACGATAACTACTACGTGCAAGCGCCGCCGTATCACCCTGATGCTTATTACGGTCGCCACGTGGAACGCCAGGAGTCGTACGATTATTTTAGCGAGGAAAACCCAAATGCTTGTGGAGTCATGTGATTGAGCTTGCTTGCTTTCTTGCATGCTTTTGCATGGCAATGGCCAATGTTTTGATTTAGGGTTAGGGTATTGGTAGGAGTAATGTGTCTAGTTGTATGTATGGGGTATATGGAAGTTGTTTGTTTCATTGTTATGTATATTGATAATTTGATACTACTACTTGTTCAATGGAAAGAGGGTTTTGATGTATAGAGTACTGTTCCTCTTTGCTGTCAGGTTTTAAGGTTGTATTTACACTGGGAATGTATTTTGGGTTAGTTTTGGTAAAATTACTGTTTGTCTCTCATGATATTCAAAAATCTCTAAAAACCTCCTCTAATTTTTCACACCCGGATAACACTTTTGTTATAGTTTAAATTTCCTTTTGCCCCCTATCGGTTATTTAAAATGGGTTCATGTTATGAAATTTCATTTTTTACTTTTGCAAATGGCGGGAAAAATACCGCCCAATCACATCATGCCCGATTTTTATGCATACAATTGTGTATTTTTTTTTTGGCCTTCCTGCTTGTTTTTTGTCAAACAAAGTTTAGAAGGCTCATTACATCTTTTTCTTTTTCTACTTCTTCTTCTTCTTCTTCTTCACCTCATCTGATTTATTCGATTTGAGTTCTGCTAGTTTCCTGATAAGGTGAGAATTTCTTCGTTGCCCTCAGTTTGATCATTCTGCTGGAAGAGAGTAACAACTTATTAAAATACAGGGCTGTTATGTAGAGTTTTTGTGCTATTGCTAGATACAACGGGGAGGGACGAGTGCTAATGTTCACAGCGTTGACTTTTTGGGAATTAGTGTTAGTGAAATATGTGAGCGATGGGGTCTCGATATTTCCTATGTCAGGGTGAAGTTTATCACACTCGATGGACATAAACAATTTGTCCAGTAGAAAACGAGGTTGACTTTCAGCGCATGTGTCATGTGTACTTCATCTTCAAATGTGCTGTAGTCGATTTTATTGTTAAGACAGATGATGTGCCATTGTCGTATTCTATTGAAAATGATTTCTTCTCGTTGTAAAGTTCTTGTCTTTTATGTTTATGTAGTTGTAGAAGTTAATTATTGTTTAATTATCCCATTTACCTTTTTAAATATATTACGTTACCATTTACATGTTGCTTTTTCCGTTTAAATTATTTTATTTCTGTTTAAATATTTACTTTACCATTTAAATTATTTACTTACCGTTTAAATATTTTTGTTGTTTAAATTATTTTGTTTCTGTTTAAATATTTACTTTACCATTTAAATTATTTACTTACAGTTTAAATATTTTTGTTGTTTAAATTATTTTGTTTCTGTTTAAATATTTACTTTACCATTTAAATTATTTACTTACCGTTTAAATATTTTTGTAATCGTTTAAAACATGTTTAGTTACCGTTTAAACATTTTATGTTTCCGTTTAAAACATTGACATTTTCCTTTTAAACTGAAGTGTTGCAGGAATTCGGATTCTACGAGCGCTCCCGTTCCACCTCATAGCGACCCTAACGTTGTGCCATGCCTTCCTTCCTCGTCAGATCAATCTGAAGTGTTGTTCTTGGATATCAGACAACGTTTTCAAGGTATTTTCAACCATAGATCTAGCAATGAAACTGTCGCCGACCAGCCATTGTAAATAAACAATTATTTTAAAAAAATAACTTATTTGAGTGTCAACTTTTGATATTTAAACATAGATATTGCCGTTTAAACGTTTTACTTAAACATTTTGAGAATAAAAAACAGTATTGTAAATAAATAAAAAGTTATACAAAAACTGTAATAATTTACATAGTGACAACGATATTTAAACAATAACAAAAATATTTAAACAAAGACAATAATTTTTTAAACATGGAGACACTTTTATTTAAACGTTAACTTCGAAAAATAAACATAAAACTAAGAATTTAAACAGAGACAAAGATATTTAAGCAAAAACTATGATATGTAAATGATATACTAATGTTATTTACACGGTAACTCTATTAGACAATATTATATATCAATCTTTTTTTCTCCCCGTCGATGAATCCCCTTTTCGATGATGCAGTCTACGCTCCTTTCCTTAAGTATCCGGGTAACATACTTTAAGTGCAAGTAAGGGGACGTCCGCTTACGATGGCCGTAGATTTTTCACCATCGGCAGTTGTTCGATAAACCGCATGACATAGGCGGGCGCGATCGACACTTTCTCATTTACGCCTTGGGGTGTCGATTAGTCGTGAACAAGGGTAGGCTAGAGTCGTCGATTCGCCTAGGGTCCATATCGACACAATAGTTGAAATAGTTTCACTGCTCGATATTTAAAATTTAATGTTAGAATCCCGACTAAAATAGCACTATTTATAAAACTCTAGTTATCAAAGTACTTACCATTTCTTCAGCGTTTCTGTAGCATCGCCCATCAACTAGATTGACCACCATAATCACAAGACTGCGACAATAACCATATATTAAACAGTATTAAGACAAATTTAAGCGGAAAGTAAATTTTTTTAAACTGTAAACTAAATTCTTAAATGGAGACATAAATATTTAAACAGAAAATTCACATTTTAAACAGAAACAACAATTGTTAAACAGATACATCAAATGTTTAAATACAATCCCATTACTTAAACGAAAACCTCATTTTAAAACTACAACTGTATCAACGTAAAGGGAAAACCTACATTGTAAACATTACACAGCATAACAATCAATAAATCTCTTTCGATCGTGTACACAGACGAAAATGAAAACCAAAACAAAACCCTATCCGATGAATCTCCCTACAGACTTCAATATTATTCAATAAAAACAGAACCACAAAACAACACCGAAAAAAATCTCTTTTTCTAATGAATTGTTTTAAAAACCATAAACACAACTACTTCAACAGGCTCGACCTCAATACCTGTAGACGTGAGGTGATAAAATGCCGAATACTTGAGTTGGAATTCTTCTCCGAACAATGGCGAATCGAAGTTCTTCTTCTAGACAAGGATGCCCAGCAGAGACAATTTTGGAAATGGAAAAGTGAAGAGGCGAAAGAGAGAGTATAATCGGTGCCGATGAATGGTTATCTCTAGGGATTACCTAAAACAATAACCCCCACTCCCTCCCAAACCGAACACATGATTGCGCTACCACAACTTCCTATGCGAGGGGCAATTTCGTCCATAAAATTAAAAAATAACTCTGTTATAGCTGGTTACAATTTTTGGGGGTTTGAAAATCATTGACTTTAAAAGGAGAGTGCTTTTAGGGATTGTCAAATTAAGGGGGTGTTTTTGGCAATATTGTAAAGTTAGGGTTTTTGGTAATTTTCACTTTTTAATATTGTTTGGTTTAAAATATATAGGATGAAGTACATATAATTTAAAATATCAACATGTTTATCTTAATTGTAGAAGTTTAAAATGGTTTAACCAATTGATATTGAGTTTAAATTTTTGTATATATAAAAAATATCTCGTGAGTTTTTATTTTTTTAATTAATTATTTATTTTTATAATTCAGGTAAAAATATTTTTTTATATATTTTAAATTGTTAATTCTAATTTAGAAGGGAGTTGTTCAACCTTTGGGGAGTTAATATGTTATTACTCATTTATTGATTATATATATTTAGATTTTTAGAAGCTTTAGTGACAATTTTAATTTTTTACAAAACTCAAATATTGCAGTTAACGGAGTATATAAGTAGAAATGAGTAAAAATAAAAATAAAAATAAACTTACCCTTAATATTATTAGAAATCAGAGTAGTGCAGAGGTGAGGTGGTAGATGTGATGGCAAAATATTAAGATGGTGGTTCGATGTGAGTAAATATCTTGATTGGGTAATATACTATGAGTCGATTTTTCACTTTTGAAGCGTGAAACTTGATTTGTATCATTTCAGTTATTCAACTTCAATTAGTTTCACCGTGCGGGTACTAAGAGATTTTTGAGAGGAATTTGATGACAATGCTTTGAATTGCCTTGTCAGCAGCAATTCATGGCGTTATCTATTGACACGTACATACAACATCAATGTGGCCTATTATGCAATTTAATGATGTCCTCTTGTACATAAGAGGTGGCAACATAGACATTGTTGATGATGTGGTATGTACATATTAGTAGAATGAGCGTCATCAATTACTACGACAGAGATAATTCTAGCGAGCAATATCATCAAATTCCTCCCAGAAACCTCTTGGTATTTGTTTAGTAAAAGCCAGTGAGAGTTGGGTAATCATAATGATACAAATTGAAGTTTAATGCTCAAAGTGAAATTTAACTATAGTATAGTACCCAGTCAAGATATTTACCTTTCAGATATCGATGAACAATTAAATATATATATAGAATATTTTGGATTGTATTTTTTTTGACATACGACATTTGGATGGAAATGGAAGAAAGAAGTGTGGATGAAGTGTGAGTTGGTGTCATTTTTGTTAGCTTTTTGATGTGTAAAAAGGGACAAAATGATGGCAATGAGGTGGATGGTTTGAACTCACCTGCTTTGTAGCTTTCATTGTGATAAGGATGATATGGTTTCTTGCGTCTAAAAATTCTAGTTTCTCTTCCATTTTATTATTTATTAATGCATATCATTGACAAGTGATGACATTTGAATATTAAAAAATTATAATTTCAAGTAAAAGATGGCTTAATATATTAAGCGTCTCTTTAACTTTGCCTATTTTTAATTTAATATTTTTTATAAAAACTTACTAATCAGAAATTCTGTTTATATAAATTTTAATTTGTCAATGACCTATAAATCTATTGACAATAAATCTCTTATATAAGATATTTTACTGAGGAAACATGTTCGAATCTTAACTTACGCAAGGTGAGAGTGTAAGTGTGTTGAGAGAAGTAACTTCGGCGTCATGTGTTGTACATGTTCTTATCGTAGTATGTCCATTTTGTTATTAAAAAAATTCGTTTTTCAATTTTTAAAAGGAAAATGGAAGTTTTTTTAATGGTGATTTAGTAATTATAAAAATATAATTGTTATTATTTTTGTAACTAAAAAGTAATTTTTTTGAGGATATTCAGAAAAATATGAAGATTTTATTTTGGGGCATTTAAAATCTTTCTAAGGACTATGAGGTTCTTTTCAAAGGATTTTTATTTGCCACCCGAGAAGTAATGAAATTACTTCCCACCTTAATTCACCACTCTTTGAAAATTACATTTCAGCCTCTTCTTTTAATTTTATTTTGGTTATCATTTCTAGAACAATTGTTTATATTATTAATTGAGTTGGAATTAATGGTTTTTGAAATATTTTTTATATAACATTTTTATAATATATATTATTAGATATTATATGTAAATATGAAAAATATATATTTGTTCGATTAAAAGACATGCATGGCTATTTTTTGTTTTATTGTAGTCATTCTTACACAAGCAAATATGACTTTTACAATAATATGATCGAAATAATTTATTGGAGTTTACATGTTGGCCTCCAAAAACTTAAAGATTATACGTTTATGAATATGCTCATAAAAAATGTATTCGCATGTAAATGACAGGTGTCAAACTTTTGTGCTCTTTTATTATAATTTCTAAGAGGTCATTAAGTCACTGTAACTAGTGTATTTCTTTACTTGCCTATCTTTTTGACGATGCTTGTTGTCTTTGTAAAAAAAACCTCTGAAATTTGCAAGATAAAATAGATCCAAAAGATAATCACAAAAACATTAATGCATAAATGACAACACTATTTGATAATTTTGCCTAGTTAACCCATAATCAATACTCTTTTTACTAAAAAGAGGAAAAAAACCATGCACCCTAAAAATTAAAAAGCCTTTACAAAACCCAACCAATTGGAAAGACATTTTATACATTATTTTAATGCACAATATGATAAATTTCTCACACAGCGGTTTTTAGATAAGTGAATTTATTTCAAGGGTTCTGCCTTTGGGCCTCCCAGCCCATTGACCAACTTTTTTCTTAGAACTCATACTGTTTGTAGAGCAACTCTCAATCTGTTATAAATTTCCACATAAAAATAATGATGGTAGAATTACTAGTGTTATTAAAAGTCAGAAAAGCAAACAAACAAACAAACAAAACCTACATACATGTAATATTCGCGGACAATCCTGTCTGGTTGCTCAAAAGTGTTGGAATCTATTTGAGTGTAAAAATGGGAACCGGAAGAGCTAAACACACACACAAGAAGATCAACAAGGAATGAGACAGAGACAAAGACACACATACTCCACTTCAACTCCTCAGTTCTTCCATTCACTTCATCTCCAGTTCACTTCTTTGAAAACATCCTTCCAGACTCTTCTTACATGTCACCTTAATTAAAAAACACATACATTTGTCTGTTACACATCACCAATTACATGACAGCAACCATCTAAATTAATTACATTCTTATAGTTCTCCTGCATAACATTATGACCGTGACTTTTCAAACTCAATGTTGCATGTACTGGACTTCTGAATGCAATGTATCTTCTGACATTGCTTCTATCTTCAATCAACTTCTCCAACAAAAAGCTCAATGAATTACTTCACCTCTTGTTACTTGCATTGATTTTCAACACATTCTTTTTCAGTGGAAATTTAAACATCAAGATTGATCCAAACATTTGATCACTCCCAATTAGAATTCCAATATATGTACATAATCCAAAAGAGGGACAAAAAAGAGGGAGATTTAATGACAAACCTTTTTAAAATATATTCACATAGTGATCAAGAGTTGAGAGAAGCATGGGCTGATCCGTGGCATGTCACGCCCCGAACTTGGCTCGTTAGACCAGATGTGTTGACAAACGGCCGCACACCTACAAGGCCGAGACCCAGTAGGCGTGCAAGGCCTCAAAACCAGATTCTTAAAACGGTGAGCTATTAAACTCGTGATCTGAAAAAAAATTAAACAACAGATTGTGAGTTTGACAGCTCAGTAAGTATCCACTAAAAAAAATATAGGGATCATAAAATTTTCAAAATTTCAAAACTAAAACAAGTATAATAAAATACAAGTTTATTAGAATAAAATTCAAAAGTTAAGTTTTTCAATAAAACATAACTGATCAAAAAGTCAAGTTATATGTCCCACAAATAACTATTAGCTAAAACAAAATGTCAGGTCATATGTTTGCCTCGGTGATCCTTGAGTCGAATCACTGGAACTCATAAGTTTACCCTCGGTGACCCGAGCCAGAATTATCAGAAGCAGTTATTCTTCACCGACGAAACGGTGGGAAACTATAGTTTCTATTTGACTGGATATATGTCTTCACGGTCAATGTTTAACCCCTCAATGTCGAGGTTATTGCAAAGTTAGTTGGGGACTACAAGTTGCTATGTCAAAAATACGTAATGTCGAAAACATTTATCGTAACAAAAATACATAAATTTGATGATCCGTTTTCGGATAAAAAAATAGTTCAAATTCATTTCCAAAAACTAAATACTTACATACAAATTGCAAATAATAAATAAATAAATAAATTCGAAAACATAAATCGAGTAATAAGCATTTTTTCTCAAAAATTTCATAAATTCAAAAAGACTAGAATTTTTAAATATATACATATAATAGGATTTATATGTGGGATATTTACACGATTAACTGATCGATTTTTGAATTCTCTTAGGAAGTCCTATATTTGGGAATAACCCATTAGAATTACAATTAAATCAATTTTGAAAATTCACACGAATGCAAAAACATAATCAAGACACTAACAAAACTACCAAGGTCGAGACTAATAACCAATTCCCCTACGAACCTTAAGATTGAAATCAGCATAGCTTTGCAAATTCTAACCCAAAAACAGAAATTTCAATTTTCTAAGAAAACTAGACATCTACATCTATAACATGTCCAAATCTCACAATGGTTTGAGATCTCATGAATTTAAGCCATCACTTTTTAAAAAATCATAAATATGTAAACCAACAATTTTTAGACATTCCCTTTTTAATAAGATATATCGACAACATATAACTTCAAATAAGATTAAACTTTTGGGAGCATAACATTAACTCAAAATTGAACAACTTCCTTATTAAACATGAGCCCCGATTCAACATCTAAGATCCTCAAATTCTCCGATAAAAATCATGCTTCCTGCAGAATTGCCATTGAGCACCACTATAGAAATCTGATCATATCTCACAAATTACATGGCTAAAAAATTCTGAAATTCAGCAGAGTCAAATATAAAAACATCCTATATAACTTTCTTATATAAGTCTAAATCTAAATCAGACTCTACAATCATGAAATAAATTTATAAATTCTCAAGGGTTGCACAAAAAAGCTGTCAGTGTCACTTGAGTTTAAAGCCTATAAATTACAGGATACTACTTCAAAAATTCTGAAATTTGGAAGATCCTTAGCTAACGTCAAAACTCTACAAGTTTTTTTATTTTACTCTCCTCCAAATTATGCCTTTAAGACCCCTAAAATCGAAGTGGAGTTTCCTCCATTATCAAAAACTAAATCTGAAACCTATCAAATTAATCTTAAACTCCTCAAACAAGAAGTTAACCTTACCCATCCATCACTAATATCCGACATTAACATATGAAGATCTAAAAAAAATAAGAATAATAATTCTATAATATTTTTCAAAGATCGGGGGAAGAGGGTTCTTACCTCATCAATAACAATGAATCAATCAAACCCATGACGAGAGATCCTTCTTTTTTCCTCATCGCTGACACCACCCGCAAATAGGGAGAGAAGGATGAGACTAGGTTTTTCTCTTTTTCTAATGGCGATCTAAATCGGAAGGAGACGAAGAGATGTCTAGAGTTTTTTTAATTGAAAACATAATCAATGGCTAGTATATAATAATAATAATAATAATAATAATAATAATAATAATAATAATAATAATAGTATCAATGGCTAGGATTTAATTAAAGGTGGGGCTCACACGTGGTGATAAAAAACCAGTGGTTGTGTGGCTGGTGCCTACTTGATACCAAATTCATGGGAGAACCACGGCTGATCTACGCCTATAGCAATGGTTGCTTACTGTATTGCAATCGGTGTCATGAACAGTATTACAGTGTTTACAGTATCTGTGGTTAGGCTCGATGCCAAATTATTGGAATAATCAATGGTTGATCGATCCTCGTGGTTGTGTCTGTGGTTATGGGTGAAGTTGTGAAGCCAAATCTTCATTTTTTAATCCAATGGTCTTGATTTCTTCTTAGGCTTTGAAAATAAGAGAGGCTTTAAAGGAATGAGAGACAGATGAATAAAGTGAAAGTGAAAGTGAAATTGAAAGTGAATTCATCTTGTAAGTCGATGCAATTCTTTTTGTTGGGAGGTGGGTGAAGGTTGTGACTTACAGCTTTATAATCCTCTTGTGACTTGGTAGAAAGACCATTTTTCTCTTTATAACTCTTGCAAACCGGATTAAGATATAGTGAAGCATTGTTTTTCTTGAATAAAAGTTTGATTTGGCTAAAGAAACCGTTTAAATTTTAGTGCTTTTTCTGTGATTGTGTGTGTGTGCATGTGCTTGTATAGGTTGTCTTTCCATTGATAGTCCTAATTTAATTAGAGCGAATTTTCCTTCTAACCCTAATTCGATTAGATCAATTATTATTAACACATTTTTACCCTCATTTTTATCCCCCTATTGGGGACCTTATCTAACATCAACACTTGTCAAAGCTAGACAAGATTGACTCTAAGGAAGCTATGTGCAGCAAGTGTAGCACCACAGAGTTTATTCAGCAAAATGAGCCCCACGATCGCATGAGTACAACAAGTGACCACCTATAACCCTAGTCTCTTGGGGACTCACTTTGCCTGGTCGGGGATGAGGTGGCCACCGATAATAGGGAGGCGTTTGCCTTGAAAACCATGCAGGTCTTACTAGGCTTGAGGCGAGCTTCTCCCACATGCTAGTGCACGAAGCTGATAAACTCAAGCACTCAAAGGCCTCACACTTGCACTCACACACTCACATGAGAGAAGACACAGCAAAGAGTTTTGAAATGGAAAAACACTAACTTGATTGAAATTCACTACTAGAAATAAGGATACATATAAGCAAAGATAAAGGAAACCAAATCCCAACTAAAAAATCTGACACACCATACAAAAAGCAAAAGGTAGACAAGACACAACCAAGCTGGAAACAAGAGAAAGATAAGATAGCATGCATGCAGTCAATCGAGCCCACACAAGTGTAGTAGTAATCCATGTAAAGGTCAACAATTAAAAAACTTAAGCCAAGCCTCGAGGAGCGATTGACTAGCCACCACTCTCGAGCCTTCTATGTATACTTCAAGTCTTCAACACCCTCCCCCATACTCAAAAACTTCTAACACCCAAGATCTCCTGGAAATGCTCATGTTTTTATGTCGAAAGAGGCTCTGTAAAAATGTCAGCAGCTTGCTCTTCTGACCTGTAGTAGTTTAACTAAATTAAACCATCACTAACCAACCCATAAATAAAATAAAACTTTGTGTCAATGTGTTTGGTCCTTTGCGCAAGGTTGGATTTTTAGCAATGGCAATGGGCAAGCTATTATCACAATACATACTTGTAGGACCATTACGAACTTGATTCATACCTTTGAGAACTCACCGCATCCATACCGCCTCACAAGCTATGGAGATAGCCAAGATATACTTTGCTTCGATGTCTCGAAAGTCTTTGTAATATCTTGTTCTTTTTGAGCACCATGAAATCACTGCCGAATCGAGGTTAAACACCCATCCGATGAGTACTTTTTCCAATCATCAACCGAGCCATACCCGGGTCCAGCTATCTGGAAGCTCCGTAGCTTGGTTCACTCTCACATTCATACAATAGACCACTCCCCATTGTTCCGGGAGATGTAGTGAGTGCAGCGTTTTCTCGCACCTAAATGATACAAAGTAGGGTTTTGCATGAATCTAGACACTACTTAAACAGCGTTCATGAGATCTGGTCGGGTGTGCGATAGGTATAAAAGATCTCCTACCATACTCCTGTAGTGTTGTGCATTCGCAATGCTCGTGCTATCCTCTCGACGAAGCTTCTCGCGTTGGAGTTTATAGGACTGGTCATGGCCTTGTAATGAGGCATCCCAAACTTTTTCAACAGCTCTTCTGCATATCTTCCTTGACAAACAAAGAGGGATCCCTTTTGTTGCTTAACTTTGAAGCCTAAGAAATAGCTTAGAAGTCCAAGGTCTGACATTTCAAAGGTGTTCAACATTGCCTCTTTGAATTTGGCTACCATCTTCTCCGACGAACTCATGTAGACAATGCCATCTACATACATACATAGAAGTAAAATACCACTATTTCCTTTCATCTTTTTGTAAAGATTTGGTTCATTATCACTAGCATTCAAAACCCCGAGTTGTAAGAAGAATTCATCAATCTTTGAATACCATGCTCAGGGGGCTTAGAGGAGGCCTTAGAGTGCCTTTCTCGGGTTTATAAACATGGTTATCTTTTCCTTCAACTTCATACCCTTCGATTGAGTCACAAAGACCTCCTCCTTTTAGTTTACCATTTAAGAATGCAAATTTGATATCTAAGCGATATATAGGCCACCTTTTGTTGAGCTCTAATGGCTAGGAACAGACGGATCATCTCCATACGGAGCAACGGAGAAGACATCGATGAAATCAATCCCTTCTAGTTGAGAATATCCCTTCGCGACTCACGCTAGCCTTTCTCTTATTTAGAGATCCATCATAATTATATTTGGATTTGAAAATCCATTTTAAACCAACTGGTTTGACTTCTTCCGGTGGTGCAGTCAGCTCCCAGGTATTGTTCTTCAGTATAGAATTGATTTCTTCTCTCATGGCATCCCTCCATTCTTGGCTCTTCACAGCTTCTTCGAATGTATATGGATTTGTGACAATGAAGGCAAAGGAACATAAAGCATATATTGTAATAACCAGTTTTTTTTTTTGCACATTACTGCAGTAGCCCAGTACTATAGAAGTCGTCACTGTAGATGTCAGTTACTGTAACAACCCAAGATTAGAATATTAACCTTTTGTCTCCTCCAACTCCATCTCGACATTCATGAGTTGCGAACCCTAGCCCTAAGATCTTTCTCCACCTTTGATTGTGGATGGTTATGGGTAAGTGAATCTTGGATTTTCCTTAATTTTTCTTTTATGCAATTGTTGATCTTAACCCTAGATCTGGTCTTCATTTTTTTTTCTCTTTTGGTTTCTTCCTGCTAGATCCTTTGAAGTAAGGGGAAAGGAAGAGATTTCAGGTGAGTGGGCTAACCTAATCCTTGTTGGTTTCCTTTAATTCTTACATGATGTATTGGTTTTGTTTTGAAATGATTTTGCGTGATAATGTTGGAACTCTTGTTTTGCCTTGTTGGAGTATCATACGAAGTTTAATTGGGAGATCTCCATGAATTTACTTAATGATTTTTATTTGATATTCGAGGCTTTGTTTATATATTTTGGCTCATTATTATTCTACTTGCCAAGATTCATTTTGTGTTGGATAACAAACACCATGCTTGATGTTAGTTTTGGGTTGTGAAAATTGAAGACCTTTGTGAGATAGATTCAATGTGATTTATGTGCAAGAATTTAGTGGATCTCATGTGTTAAATTGGGTGATTTTCCCATCTTGGGTGGAACAAAAATACTTGTAGAATGACTCATGTAAATTTGTCGTATTCATGTATTATGCTAGAATTGATGTGTGGAAAGTTAGTCATTGCATGCAATATATTTGATGAAATGCTCTTGAGTATTAAAAATGAGCAATGACCAATTGATTGTTAGAATATGATGATATGAGTTAGGGATTTTGGAGATGATGTTATGTGTGAGAGTTTTATATTTATGTTAATGGCATGGGTATATATGCTTTTATGAGGTATGTTTGAATTGTTATTTTAGATTGGTAGGTTGGTAGATCGGTGAAAGAAGACTTTAGTTTTCCTATATCCACATTTGGAATGGAAAATAGTCCTAGTTTTGTGAAGTTGAAAAATTGGTGAGTTTACTTTGGTGTTATTGCATCATTGTTATTGGAGAGGATTGGTGTATGTAAATCAGTCATTATTGGTTATGTTGGAGCTCATGTGTGAATATTTAAATAATGAATGCCAAGTGTTTGACATAATGATTTGAGAATTTATTTTAAGCAACGACCCTATGATTAGTGAGATTGTTGGGAGAAAATGATGGTATTAATGAAGTGAAGGTGTGTGTGGTTAGAGGAATTTTTATGGTTGTATAAATTTTTGGATGAATGTTTAAACCTCGTACCTTTTCAATTGATTGTGAAACCTTTGAAAATAATATCTCATATCGTTGCATGACTTGAGTTAAGAGAGTTGGTTTAAGACTAGATGAATGCATGTATCTTTATATCCGGAAATGACATTGAGTGGATGGAAATTGTGGCCATCATTCGGAGGTCATAAAAGGCAAATTTGTGGAAGATTAAAAATTTAAAAAGTTGTAACGAATTGTTTAATCTATTTACCTACCAAATTTCTATATTTATTGAGCGTATATTCTATGAGATAAGATCCATTCAATTTGACATGTCCTCGAAGGTACTTCTATGTAGACCTACAGATTTAGAGGCACATTCGGACTTATTAAAGTGTAATTAGACAAAAGTGCCCCGATATAGGAAATATTCCTTATCACCTTAACTTTCAACCAGAGAAAATTTCAAGTTCATTGGATTTGTAGATTTTGAGTTATGATCTATTAAAAGAGGGCTTGTGTAGGATGATGTTTCTATGTAGAATTTTTCAGATTTAGAAGGATTTTTGCACTCTTGGAGGCTGAATTTGGGAAAAGAATTAAACAAGTAAATGTTCGAGGATTTTTCCTAAGTTTGTTTTCCTAAAATATCTTTTGCATTTGATAGTATGTTTTTGGGAGTTATGTGTTTATGGAATGAGGCATGTTTAGAGGTGTTTTCATGCCGAGAGGTGTGGGATGTAGTATAATAAGCTAATTGTTTATCTTGCTTTATACCTTGGCTTCTATGTGTTTTTAGGTTGGCAAGCATGGTTGCATGTAATCCAGTTTGATAATGGGAATCTTGAGGTTATTTGTATTTGGAATTGTTGGAATTGTTGGATTTTACCAATCATGTAATTATGTGTTGGAGTGTGAATTTACTTTATGTTATTTCCCTGTTTTGCTCAGATTTAATCTCGCTTATTTCTTTATTCGGTTATATAGTGTTTTACTCTTGATTTTCAATTCGAGAGTGATTTGGTATGTATTAATGATTTGGTAATTTATTTACTAAATTCTATACTTGATTTTTGTTTATCTGCATTCCCTAGTGGGATTTTTGAAATTTTGAATTTACATTTATTGGAATATCACGAGAAAAATTTGTGAACATTCGGTATTTTGACTATAAGTTTGTTTGATGTTTTTAGTCTCCAAATAAAAGCTGTACTCAACCACTGGTAGGGGTTAAATC
>NC_052482.1:2404616-2476784 GCF_009730915.1 Dioscorea cayenensis subsp. rotundata
TTAGTGTAGTGCTTGCTTGTAGAAGTGGATCATATACGGTAATAAAAATCAAATTATATATATATATATATATTAATAATAGTGGATGAATAGATAACATTACAGAGAATAAAGAGATATGACTAAAATGACTAAAACAGACAAATTAAAACTGTATTATATAGAGATTAAAAAAATTGCTATGGAAGAAATAAAATATCCTTATTTGTTTATAAGCTTAAAGTTAAACATCAATATACAAATTTTATCAAAATATAAAATAATTTTTATTTTTCTCTATTTTTTATTTCCCATAATAAATGAAGACAGAAGAGTTAAAAATAGTTTAATTTTGTAATAAATTTTTTCATTGACTTTTAAGGGCCATATAAACAAATAAAGATGATTTGTAGGGGTATATAAATAAACATCATTTTTGTAGGGGTGTATAATTAATTTCTCTTATTTATTAGAAAGTTGAATGTGATTTGTGAGAATTTTATGTGAATGTAAATCCGTATAAATGTACCTTTTACCTTCAATTATATCAAATGTGTATCAATGGGTTTGATATATATCAAGCTTTTAATATTAACCTTTTGACGTCCTTCACAAATAAGTATTTAACTTGAGTAGCATGCGGTACGTGGAATCCCGTGTGAATCAGTAAATACCATCTTGTAAGGCTAAATATTCTTAGGTGACTGATAGAGAAATAATACTGTGAGAAAAAAGTGAAAATAACACCATCAAAAAGTGAAATAGCGCATGAAATCATCAGCTCCCAAGTAGTGGAAGGAGAATGTCATCTCTGATTGCGTGCCAATTGAAGAATGAGTTGGCAACTCATAGGTAGTGGCTTGGTTAAGGGAACCTAAAATAGCCGTAGCGAAAGCAAATCTTTATAGGGCAATTGTCAAGGTTCATGGATTAGAAAATATTAAAAAAAAGACGAAGAAAAATGTAATGAAACATGGGATCTTACTCTACACTTCAGCATTTAAACTTTATTCTAACTACTTTAGATATAGAAAATTTATATTTATAATATATATACATATATATACAGATCAAATGGATTCAATTTAGTGATGATCTTGAATCTCTAGTCAATAGGATTCTATCAAAACGAAAATTTTCCATTGACAAAAGGCAAAACCTTATAATAATTCATTTAACATTGAGATTATAATATCAAGTTTAAGATGAATTACTTAAAAATATACCATGATTCTCTTCTTTGTCTATTAACTTTAGATCTTGTTTTAATTGGTATTATTTATAGGCAAGACGCTTAGATTCTACATGATGCATTATTCATATATAAGGTTGCAAAAGGCTGAAGGAGTATGATTATACTAGTATGTGCAAAAATCATTTGCTTGATTTTATCAACATCTCAGATAAAAATTCATTTAATAATCTTCTATAATTTGGTTGTTGGAAGATCTATATCATTGACATGGCTATGATCAAAATGGAAAAGCTTCATACCTTTTTCGTTGGCACTTTCTATGGAACTACAGAAGGAACTGACCAGACATTGGCTTGCTTGGAATTGGTGGTGCTTAAATCAGCAGGAAATTTGGAGGCAAAGTGGGAATCAGAGCATTTGGAGAAGAAATGTTTGTATGCACATTCATCTCAAATTCCCAATCTACAGGCCTAGCCAGATTGCGACATCAGCATATTTCTGTACAATGCCATAAAAATATAAAAACAAAAAGAAACATGAAAAGCGCATGCGGGAGACTAAATGTCACGCCCCGAACCCAGCTCGCCAGACCCAGTGCGCAGACAAATGGTTGCATACCCATAGGGCATGAACCTCATAGGCCTGCAAGGCCTCAGAACCTGGTTCAGGACAAACAAAAATACAACAGACCAACTAAGTTACAATATTACAGACTCTCCAGAATATACAGAGCTAATATGCAAGAAGTCTGAGATACCAAAATACAAAAATCAGGTCAAACAGCTACAAAGACTCGACTTCTACCACAACAAGGGCGATACAGCTAAAGTAGCCTGCTAGCTAGGGAATTAGCTTGATCTACTACTTCGACACGAAAAAGGATTTAAAAAGAATCCATGAGCTCAAAAGCCCAATAAGTAACCTAAAAGTCTGAAAAAGAAAAATATTAGATCTAAAATATGCACATAAATCAATAACATACAAAAGTGTAATTGAGGATAATCAAAATCAAAGTCAAAGCAGAAAGCAACAGACTCCAGAGTATGTCTCTGAATTCACTATAGATGCAGAGGTCATTTGTTTACCCTCGGTGACCCGAGCCAGAATAACAGAGGTTATTTATTTACCCTCATGACCCAAGACTGAATATCAGATGGTCGTTAATTATTTCACCGAACGGACACGGTGTGAAACTGTAGTCTCATTTTCCCAGAATTGCTTGTCGACAAGGTCAGGGTTTAACCCCCCTCACTTGTAGGGTTGCATAACGCTCATTTGGAGACCAAAACATTCAGATAGATTTCAAAGCCAAAATACAAAATATTCACAAGTTTTTCCCAAATACTCACAAGAGCAAAAATATAGAATTTCATAATCCCACTTTAGGGAAAATAACTAAATAAATAGAAATTATTTACAAAATTTTATAAATGAATAAATCATCAAATAAAAACCAATCATCCTGAAAATTTATACTCTCAAGGTCTCGGCATAATATCAATTCTAACATGTTTTATTTTAGAGCACATAACTCCAAGATCATACCAAAAATTGCAAAGATATTTTGCAGTACCAAACTTAGGATAATCCTGAATATTTTTCCTTGTTAAATCATTCACAAAATTTAGTCTCCAGAAGTGAGAAAAATCATGTTAAACCTGAAGATTTTCTGTAGAGACATCATCTTGTACAAGTCTTTTAATAGATTATAACTTCTAATCTACAAATCCAATAACTTGAAATTTTGCAGATTGAAGGTCAAAGTAATAAGGAATATTTTCTATACTGAGCGCTTTGTCTCATTTTACTTATTAAGTCCAGAATTTGTCTATAAATCCATAAGTCCATACACTATTATTTTTAGGACATGTCAAATATAATGGATCATCTCTCATAGAGTGTACCCCCAGTAAATATAAAATTTGGCAGATAGATAGATCAAATAAATCATTACAATTTTTCAATTTTAATCTTCTACAATTTCCACCTCTATGACCTCCGAATTCAGGTCACAATTTCCACTCAACTCATTATCATAACTTGCAAATTAATTCTAGTAATTGCAAGCATGAAGCTTACAATGTAAAGGTGTCAAATATGTATGGAAGTATCCCAATAACCCTTGAAATATTGTCTCTAAGCTCTAAGCCACCAAATGATCTAATTTACTTCCAAAGTGCATCCTCATAATTTCAGTAACAATATCATCAAGGAGAGGCTATCCCCATCCTAGACAATAAATCAGAACATGAAATTCAAGACTCAATCTTGCCTCATGGTTGTAGTACAACATTTCTCTTGACTTATTCACTATTGACATTCACCCATGTTAACATTTCTTCGAAGCACCTATATGTCAACTTGGACATCAATTCAACATTATCTATGATCAACATACATCCTTCAAAACATATTTGGCATCCACTATACATTAACTTCATGAACTTTGATCTTATCATCATACCATAACAAGATCACAATCCTATCGCATAGAGATCTTATAAACAAATGGATGGTCAGAAAAATATTTAAAAGATGATTTAATGCTTAACACAACCATATTTTTAGAAAATTCTTAAAATAAGGACATAAATAATAATGAAATGATATACAGAAAATATCAGTAGATTACTTACAATATTCATAACAAAATATCTTTGAAGGCTAAGTTCAAAATTTTCTACATATTCAAAATTCATATACAAAAAGTCACTGAAAGAATACTGTAAAGTTACAAACCAAAATTTAAAATCCAAAAATGATCAAATATTCCTTTAAACAAAATAGTTGTAGGCTCCCACTCTTGGGAGATTTTAAATATATAATCAAATAATATCAGAAATTTTTCAATTAAAACTTGTCAAAATAATATTTGTGGATTACTTACCTGCTACCGCCAAAACTCCAACTCATCCAAACACCAACTCAAACTTCATCGAAAATCCTAAAACAAGCAATGAGAATTAAAATCCTTTCTAAAATTTAGACCTAAAATTACTAACGATAGACTTTCTCCACGAAAAACCGAACACGGGAAAAGGCAAGGTACAGCAAGCAAGGCTTTGTTAATTTCCAAGGCTTAACACTAGAAATTAAATAGAATGAGAGCACAAAATTCAACAAGTCAAGGTGCATGTTGGGTGAGCAAGGAGCATAGAAACGTAGCACTTTCTAATTAATACAAAAGCTATACTAATTCTTTCAAGGAATGGCCAAAACCTAGATATTTGAGCCAAAACTAAGCTCCCCCACATATTAAAATAGACTTAAAACCATTCTAATAGACATGGCAAAGGCTTGGAAAGAACAGTAATCACAATGTGATCTCCAATATTTTCCAAGCAAAGAAGCTCAACAACACTTCCATGGGAGGAGAAAGCTCACAACTAAAGCTCTAAAGCAATTAACAAAAGGATTAACACAAGAACAAAGTGTATACTAATCAAGCAACTTCAAAATAAAAAGGGTTCAAGATGGTGTTTAAGAAGGTATGGTATACCGATCAAAAGCATCTGCGAAAGATAGAATTGAATTGTACTTTTAGCTCCCTTAATAAAAAATTTTAAAGTGGTAGTAACAAGATGGAATCATGAAGCCAAAAGGGAGATGGATGCTCGCATATGAACAAAATCTTAGAGCTCTAAGTAACCAATTCAACCAATGATAACAATGGAAAACAATTTAGCAAAGACTAGAACTACAAAGATTCACTTGGCAACACCTATAACAAACACCAAGTTTTGGAAAACCAGAGTACTCCGAAATTCAACCAAAACATCCTTAACTTAGGAACTTACCTGGTTTAGATGTAGCAAGTTAAGAATCACCTGGCCTCAAGTTTTCTTCTCACTGAAAAATTTTGCAAGGAAAAGTCATCTTGGCTTCCCACAACTCGCTAGTCTCAAGCAAAGAAGGAAGTGTTGATTTTAGCTTTCTTAAGGAGCATCTAAATTTCCAAGCTCCAAAATCTCCTAAAGCTAGCAACCACCCTCAAAACAATAGAAATAAGAAGAAGAAGAAGCAAATGAAAAGGAAGCAATAGAGTTAAAAGGCTTGGTTAGGGCATAGATGTGATGGAAACCCAGGAATTCCTATGGGAATTACTTATTACCACTAGATTTTGAGAGCAACCTGACAAAATGAAAGGGAATAAGGGGTGAAAAACAAATGCTTTTTAGTGTTCTAATCAAGCTTAGTGTATGACGGGGTCCGCACTAAATTGTGACAAATTTCATGGCAACTAATACACCACATAAACAAAATGCATCATTCTAGTCAGATATAAAATTCCATAAAAAGAAATAATAATGAAAGAGTAACCTCCACTTGAGTTTTACAACACTGATTACATTAACAACATGCAATATGCTAGAATACTGTTGTATATGGCTCATATACATGGTGAGCATGTAAAGGGGAAGCTCCGAGATGGGTTGGGGGTGCGGGGGCAACGCCCCCATGGTACAATACAAGGGTATTTTAGTAAATTATACCGGTTAGGGTTTATATATATATTCATATAATATGTAACCCTAATTAATTCTAATAAGAGATCAATAGCCGCTCCGCTCCCGTGGACATAGGCATACTTTGCCAAACCTCGTTAAATTTGGTGTTTTTGTGTGTTGCTTATGATTTTCCTTTTAGATCGTTGTTCAATTTCTCAACAAATACCAACACTTGAAATTTCCAGAAGCAAAAACATCCAAGTTTCTAGGTCTTAAGAGACGGTGGTAGATCATGATTTCACATTCATAATCAACACTATTGTGGAAAGGAAAGATTGCATTTTGAATGAAATCCCAATCTTGGTGGTCAGAGATAAGAAGGGGCAAAAATAGCCAGTATCCATCAATTTAGCGTGCAGTGGAATTTAAAAGATGTAAAATGTTATTGTGATTTATCCACCTTTTCAAAAAAAAAAAATTATTGCTTTTCATTTACTAGAACTCCAAATAATTTCGGTATTAGCTCAACAACACTGGTTGCATCATACAAATCCAAGATTGACATTTGCAACAAAGTTTCAAGCAC
Source organism: Dioscorea cayenensis subsp. rotundata (assembly GCF_009730915.1). Lineage (NCBI taxonomy): Eukaryota > Viridiplantae > Streptophyta > Magnoliopsida > Dioscoreales > Dioscoreaceae > Dioscorea > Dioscorea cayenensis. The sequence goes on from NC_052482.1 coordinate 2,410,825, forward strand.
CAAATCATGTTAATTCTCGAGTTGGAAAAAAGATTGGGTAGAAATTAAAGGGATGATAAATAAAAATCAAGCCAAATAAATTGATCTAATAAAATTAGTCAAAGTCTCGCCATCAATTTTTCCAGGTAAGTGCCCAATTTCATGAATACCAGTCTTAGAATCATGGCCCATAGCTTTGTTAAACATTGGTCGATGAATTGTTGCATTTATAGTTGATGTAGTTTAGAAGGAAAAACCAAATCAAATGGTAGAAGCGAGACAACAAAAAAGATAAAAAGAAAGCTAGATAAGTGCACCGGATCATATAAAACCTTCAAAGCAAAACTAGACAAATTGGCAATTGGCTATAGTTCTTGATGATGACAAGATCAAAACACCTTAAATAAGTCATTTCTCAGATAGATCACAAAATTTAAGCACAGTTTCTCTGTAACACATTATACCAACCTTTCTTTGTTCACAGTTTCAAGCTTATAGGATCAATTCAATCACATGACCTAAGCAACAATTTCGATGCATTATACTTTTTAATAGAAGAGAAAAGGATGCCAACAATATGAAAAAGAAAATAAGGTATCTAACAGAATAGATTAGATCGCCATTTTGGTTGATTAAGTGGCAAGGAGAAGAACATAATTTTTCTTCTTGATTCTCAGAAATGAATTTTGCTGAGATTCAAAGGAATATGTTGATCAAGGAAATTAAATAAAAGCATGTGGCTGACCATAAATTCATTGGTTAAATGTTTCCTGTTGCAAATTTGCTCCACTGATGGACCTTGTGCAGTTCTGGCCAAAGAAAGTTGATGCATCCATTGAAAGGAATCTGATGCCTAGATATTTGATATATTATAGAAGAACAAGTTAAGTATTTCAATAATTTTACTTGAAAATTTTTTGCAGCCTCGTTCTGCACATTCTTGAAGATAAATAAAATTTGATTATTTTATAAGCATTTATTAAAACTAATCAGGATGAGAATTTCATGCATTATCTACTCAAACAAAAATAGGAATTTTCCAGTGGCTCCAACTCAATGAAAGAGAAGGCAAATAATATATAATATAGAGAAACCAACATATATATTTATATAGACATAGATATGGAGAGCAAGTTTAGTACAACATCATTAAAAGTAAAAGGAAAGAAATAAACTGCATAGTTACAAGTGGTTGCAGATGGCTTCTTATCAAGAAGAAACAAAACTAACTAATTCAAGATCAGGAATAACATAACTCTGTTTTGGCCCAAAACAAACAAATCTGAAACATTAGTCCTAGAGAAAACATCACTCTGTCAGCTTTCTCTCTCTTTATCTCTCTGTTTCCCCCCTAATACAAACATCATATTGTAAAATTTTTTTTTTAACATAATTTACCAACTTCCATCAATATTCATCAATAAACTAATCTTGAAATCTCACAGGTTTAAAAACAATATATCAAAATTATCCATTCTAGATGGTTGAAATTAAAGGAATTTCAGACATCTAACGGGTAAATCTCTTGGTTGGGTATTAACTTTTGGTCAAATCTCACTTTGAGCACCAACCTTCAATTCATACCAAAGTGAGCACTAAGTTTCTATTCTCGTTCACCGACTGAGCACTTGGCCCTTTCCGGCGAGAAACTTATGATGTGGCCACCAGATTGCTTGCATGGACTCCTATTTTTTATGTAAGAGGCTGTCTGGAGCCTTCCACATCAGCGACTTACCCACATCAGCGAGAAAGGACCCACGTTGGCTGCCACATAGGCATCGTCTTCATCATCAAAGTCGAGATTACGTTTAGCCCTAATTTTTTTACTGTGCTTCTCACGAGCGTGCGATCGATGGTAGCAGTGCTTCATGTTTGGCGATGTCTAACGAGCAAGTGTACTATGTTCGGGGAGTTTTGAAGTAACAACAGAGGTCACTGCTTTTAGTGTTGAAGTCAGTGCAATAGGTCTTCCACTTCAAACAACAGAGGAGAAACTGCAGCAGAAGCATCAGGGGCATAAATTGGAAAGTTCACAATTCCTTCCTCCATCATCGGTTAATTTGCAAGCAACAGAAGAAGTCACTGCTTTGTCTAGGTTAATTTACAATCATGGGTTAATTCATGAATCATTTCTTTGTGATAAAAGTTCGCAATTCTTGCAAAAAGTATGAAAATTCACTTCTGTATAAAAATTCACTCAATTTAGGATGAATCTAACTCAATTCACCCATAATCAAATACAATCAGATCATATTATACTATACAAATTTTCCATTAAAAACCACATTTCATTAACACAAAAAAATATGGAGGTCACCCAACAGAACATACAAGGCTTTGTTGAAAAACACAGAAGTTTACAATATGAAGTCCCCATATTTCCAAAAAACATAGAACATACAAGTATGCATTTATACTATGTATTTAATAAAAAAAACAAAACAAAATTAAAACACCCCCATCAAGACCTTCCCACAGGTGATTTCCATATTCTTTTTCTTTTCCCAACAGTTCCCTCTTTCTCTTTAGCCACCAAAGTGTTATCCTTCATTCGAGACTTCAATACAGGTCTTGCACCCAATTTCTTCTTCCTTACTCTAGCTGGTAGTTATTTTTTACCTCCATTTTTCTGATTCGCTGCCACATCTTGGTTATAGAGCTTTTTCACCTGAAAGCTAGGAAGAACATGAATTTACGAATTCTCCATGATGCTTCTCCTTCGGCCGCACTGCTCGCCAAAGCTTCCCTTTCTTTCCGATGGACTTCTGGCCCAATCTCTACACCACTCGTCTCTAAAACTGCCTCAATCAGTGCACTGCTGTCGCTGATTTCACCCTCGCCAACGCTGTAAAAAACTAGGGTTAAATGGTTAAAATGATTTGAAGGGAAGTTCTCACTTGGAAGATGCCTACGTGGCAGCTGACGTGGGTCTTTTCTTGCTGATGTGGGTAAGTCGTTGGCGTGGAAGGCTCTAGACAGCCTCTTACATCGAAAATAGGAGTCCACACAAGAATCTGGTGGTCACGTCATAAGTTTCTCACCGGAAAGGCCAAGTGCTCAGTCGGTGAAAGAGAATAGAAACTTAGTGCTCACTTTGGTATGAATTGAAGGTTGGTGCTTAAAGTGAGATTTGACCAAAAGTTACTACCCAACCAAGAAATTTACCCGACATCTAACACTAAACCGATAAAAACCTGTTGAGTCAGCCTTCATTTAGTGGGAGCTCATCAAGAAGTGGAACCCATCTCCATAAAAAAATGAAGCTATTTCAATAGGGAAAAAATAAGAAAATAAAGGAAGAGGAAGAGAAGTAAGAAACCATTAGTTATAATACCAAGAAGAAGAAAGAAAGAGGGTGAGCTAGGGTAAGGTGATCGGATGGTGATTTGGCTTCAGATCTTAACTCAAACAATGGGTGGAGAATCCTTGCAAGAAGCTTTTTCTATTGATTAGGTTTGATCTTTCTTCTGATCCTTACTTTGGTGTTGTTATCCATCTATAAAGATGATAATGATGCTTGTGTCATTAGACATCTCTTGGTGAATGTGTGTTGCCATTGGACATGTGTACCTCTAGTTTAATCTAGGAAAGGCATTGTAAATGGGTTTTTAAGTGGAAAGGTTTTTAAGTTTCCTTAGGGTCCTGTGGGTTTTCACCCCTAGATTGAAGGGGATTTCCACACTAAATCGCAAGTCTTGCTTTGCTTGTTATTTTTTATGTGTTTATCGTGTTGATAGATCCTAAATTTGTACTCAAAGAGGCAACAATTAAAGATCTTGAAAATTCAAAAACAAACACAGCTGCTATAGTAACCATGTTTTTGCCTGTGTAGATTACAGTTTCTGAATTTTCTTAAAGTACAACTGTAACAATGCTACCGTACTGGATGAACTCAAGAGTTATAAGGGCATGTTTTAGGTTGTGTACAAGGCCGTTCAACTTTCAATTGTAGGATATCTTGAGTTGTGCTACAGTACATCTAAAACTGAAGAAAGGTTAAGAATTACATGGGCGTGTAAGTGGTTGTGTTGAAGCCCATGTTCATTGGTATAGTGCCCCATGTTCACATCTATAGTATTTTCAAAAAACCCATTTGGTGACATTGATCGTCCCTTTTCTCTCCAACAAAACCTTTTAAAAAAAAGGAGAGAATCAAGCAAGTGAAAAACAATGATCCACCTGAGCAACCATGGCCATGAGCTCAGAATGATCAAATGGATCAAGAAACAAGAAAGACGGTGGCAATCGCATCTGTCTCTGTTTTGTAAAGAAGTTGGTGCATGCAAGGCATCTCTGTTAGAAAACTTTTCAGTAAGCCCTGGTCTTTGTTTTATTTACTAGTTATTCATAATTTGAAGGGTTTTTTTATTTTTAAAAAAATTGGAAAAATGTCAAACAAACAATTAGGAAAAAAAACAAAAAAAAATAATGTTTCTATGTTTTTCTAACTAATCTCTACTATTATAGAAACAAATATATATATATATATATATACACATATATAAAGATAATAAAAAGTAAAAAAAGTAATATATACACACACCAAAGAAGTACTTTATACAATCACATGATACGCCAATATTTATATAACACAACTCTAAAGCCCAGGAACATGGTTGAATTATATAGATAGTCAGTTATCCACTTAGTAAAAAAAGTACAACCACACCCACAAATTCATAATATATATATATATAATTCAATACAAAATTTTTGTAAACAATTATTATACCTTTACATGAATTTAATGCTGGGAATCATATTCCCACCGATGATCAAGATTGAAAAATAAAGTAGAAAACAATCACAAGCATGACAAGATAAGATTTACGTGGTTCGGCAATATTGCCTACATCCACGGTCGTACTAGGGTATTGTTTCAATATCTAAAGCACATTTACATCTTACAAGGGTGTTGCCTATATATAGAAGAAATATGAGGAATATCTAGATTTAAACTCTGAGGCATATCTAGAGCACACTTACATCTTACAAGGGACAACCTATATATAGAAGAAATCTGAGTTATATCTGGATTTGAACTCTGAGACATATCTTGATCAGAGTTCAAATCCAGATATACCTCAGACTCTGATGCTCCCTCACACCCTCGCCTCAGGGGGTGTTACACAATCAGGGTTCCACATACCCAACAATCTCCCACTTAGAGACAAATTTTCTAATATAATTAACAGCTTTCTTATAACCTTCATCTTTATAGCTCAGATGATGCTCTTAGTGTGGCACCTCCTCTTGATTAAGTAACTTGGAGGCCAAATGAGGCCATGCATAACCTCAGTTTATGGATGGTTACACTTTTTGTCAACATGTCTGTTGGATTCTCAACACCAAGTACCTTCTTGAATGCTAGTGTCTCATCCTCAATCAACCACTAGAAGCCCTTCACCACTAGTCTGCCCTTGTACCTATTCTTGTCATCATGCTCTTCCTTGACACGGTACACCCATTTGTTCTATGAGGCTTTTTTACCTTCTTGCAGTTTAGTCAACACTCAAGTTTAATTCTTCTCTAGAGAGTTCATCTCCTCTTTTATGGCTAACTCCCACTTGATGGAATCTTCCACTTGAATAACTTTTGCATAGTACTCTGGCTCACCACCATTATCTGTACTCATACTCTTTCTAGTGGAGTCATCAATGAAGGTGATATAGTAGCACAAGCCTCCAAGAAATCGTACTAGTCTGGCCTTGTACTTTTTCTTGTCATCATGCTCTTCCTTGACATAGTACACCCATTTGTTCTATGAGGCTTTCTTACCTTCTTGCAGCTCAGTCAACACTCAAGTCTCATTCTTCTCTAGAGAGTTCATTTCCTCTTTTATGGCTAACTCCCACTTGATGGAATCTTCTACTTGAATAACTTTTGCATAGTACTCTGGCTCAGCACCATTATCTGTTCTCATACTCTTTCTAGTGGAATCATCAATGAAGGTGATATAGTAGCACAAGCCTCCAAGAGATCATACTGGGGCAGACCCCCCATATTCAGGCCTTGGACATGCTTGACTTCTTGCAGCTTCCACTGTGTTCCATTGGCAATCCTTATGTGAACTTTACCCTTCCCCGCAATCTCCAAAGGTTCATTATCAGCAAGATAAACCTTTCTATATTTTCTTGCTGCATAATTATGTAGCAATCCTCTACAGGTTGTTTAGTGAAATTACACACCTAAGTTTAGAATCCATGACTCAATAGAACTATCAATACAGCAAACAAGAGCATCATCAACATCTTCACTGGCTGAATTTGCAAAATCGTCATCTTCTGATTAATTCTTCTTATTCTTCTTTGTTACACTACACTGACTATTGAAGTAAATCTTCATATCGCAATTCCAACAGACAATATCTTTACGATCCTTTTTCTGACTCATCTGTTGCCTCTTTCCTCTGCTTTGTATACTCAAAGCTAATCCAGACAATTCTCCTAATTCTTTTTTGTGAATATCCTCACTCAAAATCAAATCTCAGTATCATCCATCTTCAATTTTACACTTCCTAATAAACTACTCACCGTAGTTATTGTTATAGACTAACTTTTCAATAGGGATGATAGCAAAATCAGCGCCTTTCAGGCATATCCCAGGCTTGAAAAGGAACTTGATTTTTATCAGTCAGATTGACAATGCTGGATACACTACCGTGTTTGAAGGAAGATCACAGAAAGTAACCAAGGGTGCAATGACTGTGGCATGAGGCAGGAAGATGTGAATTGTCATGCCCCGAACCCGGCTCACCGGACCTGGTGCGTGGACAAACGACCGCAAACCCATATGGCATAAACCCCATAAGCCTGCAAGGCCACAGAACCTGATTCAGAGCAAATAACTTATAACAAACTAACTGAGGAGGGAAAAAAAATATATATGAAAAAAATGATACATATATACAAGACAGTCTTACAGATATAAGAATCCAATGTACAAATACAGGTTTTCACAAATTTCAAGAAAATGACAACCCTAGTGGATCCATCCTAGCACTGTTTGAACATCACTAGTCTTAAGCACAATAACCTTAGAATCGAGAAACTGAAAAGATAGAAGAAGAGAGGCTTACTCAGTGAGTGGGGCGAAAACAAGTGGAAAACTTATAAATACAAGCGAAAATAAGGAAAATAGTTATCTAAACATTTCCAAAACATAAAATTAATCCAACCAAAAAATTTAGAAGTGTGTTTCAAGCATATCGAATTTTCAGAATAATACAAATCTCCGAAATTGTAATTTAAACAAAATGCAGAGTATAATATTCTAATAAAAGAATACTTCCATGTCAATCACAAAAATTTAAAACCCAGAATACGATATCAGAAATACAACTTCAAGACAAAATAAAAAGTTCGTATTCTTGCAAATAATTAAAATCAAAAGAACAAAGCAGAAAGTAACTGTCACACCCACCCCTTCTACTGAGGTAAATGTGGCACCCATCGCTAAAAAAACTCCCTTTTTAACTCGAAACCCGACACTCTGCTTTTTAAACAAAAATCGACCTACAAATCACAATTTACAACTTTACACCAACTACAGTGTTCAAATACATAAATACCATGAATACAATAACTCAAATTTATGGGTACAACCGCTACAAGATCACAACACCAACGACAAGAAATAAAGAAAGGGGGGACCCACCGCAGCCCTCGGACTCAACCCCGACTAGCTCTATACTCGATCGTGCAATCTAGGATCCCTCGCCTCCCGCAGCTACAAAGACATTCAGCTGGCTCGGTAGTGGCTTAATAATTTCAAATACTTAAATACAAGATATATAAAAGTATATAAATACCAACTTCTCAAATAATTTACCAACTTTTCCAAAAATACCGTAATTCTAGCAAAAATACATTTTTTTAAAGAACTTTTTGAAACATAAATTTAACATAGATCAACATCAATTGATTTTCTCGAAAACACAAATTTTGTGAGAGACCCGCCTCATCACAATTCAAAAATAACATAAATTTCAAATTCAAAAATAAAGCAATACCCAACACTCACCCAAAGATAACATGGTGCTAGAAAAACTCTCTAAACCTTCGCCGGGTCGCTGCGCTAGGTTCGTGAGCCGCCAAGGAACTCATGTCCTTAATCGTCGACCCATCGGTTCACCGGTCGACGACCCCTGCCACCCGATGAATATCCGCCAGGCTCTCCGCCTCCCACCGAACCGCCCTCGTAGAAATCAATACTCAGTCCACCACGCCACCTCTAAAGGTCGGCCCGTGGGGACCCACTCATCGCAGTAGTCGGGCCCTTAGCCCGCCACACCGTCCAAAACCATCAAGTAGATACAAAGAATAATACAATCGATATAAATCATATCACAAGATCCTTATCCAGGACAAGCATTCACATCACGGAAATAACCATCATTTTCCACAAAGCCCAACGCCAAAAGTATAACAATGCATAATACCAAGAAAGCCTCAGATTCACGATACCATTCCTATACCGTGAATGAAAACCAATTCTACTAACAATGCCGATAAAACATCTTTAATATGCTCACATGGTTTCAGTAAATCACTCCAAATCAAAGCTTATATACCCATCAAAAATAAATACAAGAATTGAATAATTAAATCACATATACATGTATTTTCACTATTCATAAATACGTATAATTATACAAAACCCGATGTATCAATACTGGGTTATCATGAACATCAATGGCAAACAAATATACGTATATTTCAACTATATATGAAATCAAACATGATAAAATGAAATATTTAAACATTTATTTCCAAAAATACTAGCCTATTAAACAATTATTTCAAAAATAATAATAATTAAATCAATTATTTAAAAATAATAGCCACTACCAACTCACTCCTGTGTCCTTGGGTTTCTTGCTAGACTCGAACTCCCTCCCAAGCCTAATCAACACCTAACAGGATAACATAATAAAATCAATAAACAATTATGACAACTAAAAACATAATTAAACCCAACAGAAAATACATGAAAGCAATAACCGACTCTCTAATTGAGCCCCACTCACTCCAATCGGTTCAAACCCCGACTCTGCATAATCAAATCGGTCTCCAATCGCACTTTAGCCCAACTCAATTTTCGACTGACCATTCCGAACCAACCTCGAACCAACCTCAATTCCACTGAACCAAGCTCAAATTCACTGAACCAGGTTTAATTAAACCCACTAGCTTTTGAACCAACTTAATTCTTATACAAATTATGTTGAACCAGCTTGGTTCAACTGAACCCAATTCTCTTCCAATTGGTTCAGCCCAAACCTTTAGCCCAACATCTAAACCAAACCCAAATCAACTTCAACCAATTTAATTCAACCAAACCATTCAAGTCCAACCACACTCAACTTGATTTGATTAAACCCTGCACCGGATCAATTCAATTAAACCCAACCACTTCAATTCTCATCCAAACCCAATTCCAATTCAATTAAATCGACTTTGCTAAACCAAATCAAACTCAACTCAATCAATTCAATTCAACTCAACCAAACCATTTTGGCTAAACCCAACCAATTCCAATCCAACCATCATCATTAACACCTTAATCATCATAATAATCAACTTAATTAACTAAATCAAACCCTAATCTCGTGCATCACAAGAATCATACAAGAAACCGAAAAATCTCATCCTCTATTCAAGCTAGATTAATCACAAATACAAGTATTTTTCCAAATAACTTCAAGCATTCAACATCAATCAACAATAAACCATGCTTTTACCATTCAAAACCAAACTAAACTCATAAAAACAAGCTAACATTTAGCATGGTTGCTCAAGCTTTTTAATTAAAAATTTATACATCATTTAAACCAAAAATAAACCTTACCAAGGGACTCCGCGAACTCTCTCCCTACGATCTCCAAATTCTCCACCTCAAATATCCTATTTTCCTCTCATTTCTTCATCTCTCTCTGCATCAGAAAGCACAAAGATGGTAAGAAGATGAACCATCAAAATCTAGAGTTTTCTCCAACTTAAGTTTTCAGCCGAAATTCACTTTTTAGTCCCTCAAAATATAATTTCTTACAAAAACAGTTCCCTGAAAAACTCACAAATGGTCCCCTGAATTATAAAAATAATATTCTCAAAAAGGTCCTTTTCAAATTACCCAATGGTCCTTGGATTATAACACAATATTCCAAATGATCCCTTCCATCTTACCTTTCAGTCCCTCGGCTTTCCATAAACATTTCATGTCCATCCTTTTCATTTATTCTTTAACCCAAAATCTTTTAAAAACTTTTACATTTAAGTCCTTGTTCTTTTCCACTTGGGTTTCTCACCAAAATTACCTCAGACAAAAATCTTATCATGAACCGTAGTAATACCCTAAATATATTTTTCCAAAGAATTATCCAAAGGTTCAGTGGTATTACAAATGAATGATTTCAAAGATATGTCTCTAAATTCACTATAGATGCCGTGAGGTTATTTTGTTTTACCCTCAAATGACTCGAGCTGTAATAATGTAGGTCATTTATTTACACCTCATGACTCGAGACCCAATATCGATGTGTCATAATTATTTCACCGAACTGACTACCTGGCATGTAAACTCGTAGTCTCATTTTTCTAGAATTTATTGTCGACAAGATCAGGTTAACCCCCCTCTGACAAGTTGCATATCGCTCAATTGGAGACCAAAAACATTCGATGTATTTTAAAGCCAAAAATACGTAATATTCACAAGTTTTTCCCAAAATACTCACACGAGAAAAAATGCAGAATTTCAGAATCCCACTCTAGGGAAAATGACTGAATAAACAAAAATTATTCACAAAAGTATATAAATGAATAAATCGTCAAATAAAAAACCAATCACCCTGAAAATTTACACTCTCAAGGTCTTGGCAAAATATCAATTCTAACATGTTTCATTTCACAACACATAACTACAAGATCATACCAAAAATTGTAAACATATTTTGTAGTACCAAACTTAGGACAATCCTGAATATTTTTCCTTGTTAAATCATTCACAAAATTTAGTCTCCAGAAGTGAGAAAAATCATGTTAAACCTGAAGATTTTCTGTAGCGACATCATCTTGTACAACTCTTTTAATAGATCATAACTTATAATCTATAAATCCAATAACTTGAAATTTTGCAGATTGAAGGTCAAGGTAATAAGGAATATTTTCTATACTGAGCACTTTGTCTCATTTTACTTATTAAGTCCGGAATTTGTCTATAAATCCATAAGTCCATATACTATTATTTTTAGGACATGTCAAATATAATGGATCATCTCTCATAGAGTGTACGCCAAGTAAATATGAAATTTGGCAGATAGATAGATCAAATAAATCATTACAATTTTTCATTTTTAATCTTCTGCAATTTCTGCCTCTATGACCTCCAAATTCAGGTCACAATTTCCACTCAACTCATTATCATAACTTGCAAATTAACTCTAGTGATTCCAAGCATGAATCTTACAATGTAAAGGTGTCAAATATGTATGGAAATATCCCAATAACCCTTGAAATATTGTCTCTAAGCTCTAAGCCACCAAATGATCTAATTTACTTCCAAAGTGCATCTTCATAATTTCAGTAACAATATCATCAAGGAAAGGCTATCCCCATCCTAGACAATAAATCAAAACATGAAATTCAAGACTCAATCTTGCCTCATGGTTATAGTACAGCATTTATCTTGACTTATTTACTTCTGGCATTCACCCATGTTAACATTTCTTCCAAGCACCTATATGTCAACTTGGACATCAATTCAACATTATCTATGATCAACAAACATCCTTCAAGACATATTTGGCATCCACTATACATTAACTTCATGAACTTTGATCTTATCATCATATATACCAAAACATGATCACAATCCTATCGCATAAGAATTCATATATCTTTTAAACAAATGGATGGCCAAACAAATATTAAAAAGATGATTGGATGCTCAACACAACCATATTTTCAGAAAATTCCAAAAATTAAGGACATAAATAAAAATGAAATGATATACTGAAAATATCAGTAGATTGCTTACAATATTTATAACAAAATATCTTTGAAGGCTAAGTTCAGAATTTTCTTCATATTCAAAATTCACATACAAAAAGTCACTGAAAGAATACTGTCCAAACATGATCAAATATTCCTTGAAACGAAATAGTTGTAGGCTCCCACTCTTGGGAGATTTTAAATATATAATTGAGTAATATCAGAAATTTTGCAATTAAAACTTGTCAAAATAATAGGTGTAGATTACTTACATCATTCCATAACAAAATAAGCATACAAAGGCTAGAACATCAAAGTCCTTCCATCAAACTTCAATCACAATAAGTATCTCATAATTAACCTCAATGCCAAGGCCATAAACACCAACACAATAGTAAATCAGACGGGTGTGCTACAGTGATAGCTACAGTGATAGCCACAGTACCATTAGCCCTTAATTCCTCACATACATGCATATATCATCAATCATGTGTATCATCAATCATGTCTCTCTTTTATTTCCACACACTAGCATGCTCAACAATTCCATATTGAGAGTATTACATTGACAAAGGCTATAATTACATATCCAATCCACACCCATGGTTTTTCCCATCATTTCAATTTTATCAACAATGCATCTTATCATAATTGTCAATTTAAAACAAGTTATCAATTCAAACCCCTCCAATATTAAACTAACCTTGAAACATCATGCAACATCAACCATTGTATGCTATATATATAAAACAATTATCCCAATTATGATTTAACATTAGTTCGAGATCACCTCTAATATCAAAGATGCAATAACAACAAAGCAACTCACCAACTTTTCATTTCTTTACCTAACATAATTATCATGTCACCTCACCCTTTAAAATGTCTTCAATCCTAGATTCATACCACTCAATTCCTCTAGATTCAATTGCAACTCATATTACCGTTTTCATTCTTAAACATTCATGCTTTTGCATTGTTTTACATAGGTTTCCATCAATGCCTTACTTTTTAATATGAGCATACATCTCTCCCCCTTTCTCTAACTCCTTCACATAATCGTAACATATAAAAAAAACATAAACAATCTCTCCCATATCCAAACCAACTAATTACATAAGTATAAGTACCTCACATAATCAAATTTCATTTGCCAACATGCTCAAACACTTGTAATTTACATCCATAAATAAACATGCACACACTCTTCACAAATCTAAGACTATTTTCCATTTCAAAAGTAGATGTAGGGAAAATAATGCCTTCTTTCACCAATGTAACAATCTATATTAACAATTTTACACACACCTCATATAAGCATATATACCCATGCCATTAACATTAATATACAAAAATCTCACACATAGCATCATCTCCAACAATCCATAAACTCATACCATCATATTCTAACAATCAATTTGTCATTGCTTACATATTGTCCTTAAAATCATTATATCAAACACTTTGCATGCATCAACCAAATTCCATCTCATGAATTCCACATAAGTCAAGAATATGACCAATTTACATACATCATTCATCGAACATTATTCCTCAATCCAAATTAATCAACCATTCACCATATCTAGTGAAAAAAGTTCACACACCTCTCTTTGCATCAAACATGATAAACCTCCCTCCCAAAGGTCATTAGTTTTCCTCATCAACAACATGCAACAATTATCAAGTTGACTATGCAAAACAAAATGAGTTGGCAAATAGGATAATAATGAGTCAACACACACACACACACACACACACATATATATATACAAGCCTTGAAATTCAATAGAATCATCAAATAAATTCTTGAAAATATCTCATTTAAACATATTACGATACTCCATCAAAAGCTAACCAAAATTCCAATACAATCAATTGCATCAAAACAACACCAAATCAAGCAAATACATGATGAAAAAGTCGAAATAGATCAAAAAGAAATTCGGATAGTCCACTCACCTTTCTTCCTCATATCCTTCTCACTTCAATAGATCTAGGAAAACAAAAGAGAGGAGATGGAGACCAACCTAGGGTTGAGATCAACAAAATAGGCAAGGAGATAATTTAAACCTAAGGGAAATTAAAGTATTTATTTACCTTTAATCATTCAAAAGCCGGGAGAGGATGCATGGAGGAGAAGCTAGGGTTCTTAGCTCAAGGATGGAGGTGAAATGGAAAGGAAAAATCTGAGATTGTAAAGAAGTTCTCGGGCTGCTATAGTACTATGTAAATGCTACAGTGTTGGGCTGAAAAAGTGCTACAGTAACATCATAAAAAAACTGGGTTATAGCAGGAACATTATACATGACTTCAGAAAGTAGAGATATAATATCAGTTGCAGATTCTTTAGTTGATTCAAAGTTATAGCATAGAATACTTGGACACATGAGCGAGAAAGGGATGAAAACTATTAATAATAAAGGAAAGTTGCTAGATTTAAAGATGGTTGATGTAGGTCTTTGTGAAGACTGTGTTTATGGAAAGCATAAAAGAGTTAGTTTCTCAAAGCCTGTGAGAATATTAAAGGTAGAAAAGCTATAGTTGGTGCACAGTGATGTATGGGGCCAGCCCTAGTATGATCTTTTGGAGGCTAGCGCTATTTGAGGCATATCTGGAAGAGGGTAAATCATATCAGGATCTTAAACCTATCCAACTCCTAAACCTATCTAGATGCAAATCCTATATGGATATAATTTTAAAGGAACCCTAACTAGATATAAATTACCCTTGCATCCTACCGTGGGGACATTGCCTCCACACCCCAACCTAAAACCGATGCTCTAATACCAATTATTAGGTATCGGATTCCCACCGATGATCGAGAGAGAAAAATAAATAGAAAACAATCACAAGTAAGATAAGACAAGATTTATGTAATTCGGCAAGATTGCCTATATCCACGGCAGCACTAGGGTTTTATTTCAATATCTAAAGAACACTTACATCTTACAAGGAACTGCCTATATATTGAAGAAATCTAAGGTATATTTGGATTAGAACTCTGGGGAATATCCGGAAGAGGGTAAATCATATCTAGATCCTAACCTTATCTGGATCTTAAAATTATCCAGATCCCAAACCTATCTAGATACAAATCATATCTCGATATAATTTACATTATTATTAAACTATAAACCTAACCAGATACAAATTACCCTTGTATCCTACTACGGGGGCATTGTCCCTGCACCTTAAACCTAAACCAATGCTTTCCTGGACCCATGCCTCGGGAGTGTCACACAATTAGGGCTCCACATACCCAACAAACTTGAAGATGGTAGAAGGTGCGTCTATTACATATCACATCAATGAATTTAATCTGATTATGACTCAATTGAGTTTTGTGGAGATCACGCTTGAGGATGAGGTAAAAGCACTAATTTTGCAACATTATCAAACTGTAATCCTATCGAGAGGACAATGTCTCCGCACCCCCAACCTAAAATTGATGCTCTCTCGCACCCCCGCCTTAGGGGGTATCACACAATCAAGGGTCCACATACCCAACAATTAAGAACTAAATCCATGGATAAGCTAAAATAAAGTTACCAAAATTTTGAATTACTCAAACTTATTTCAGGGAACCTCATGCAAACTCCAATGCTACCAACTTCACTTCCTTGAGTACATCATCCACAACCTTCTCCACTTTAGAGAAATGCCTCAGAATAACTCCATCGTCCTTGAGCTCTGCTACCATGATCGCTAGAGTTTGGATGAGGTCTTTGATCTCTCTGACCTTAACGATGGCTGAAAGAGTAATAAAAAGCATAGTTTCAACATGCTTTTGTTTTTCTTTAATTGGGTTCTCCATTGTGTAGTTCCACAGTGGATCAATGTTCTGAAGCCAAGCTCTAACAAGGATTACCCCAAGCGGAGAAACAATAGTAGCAACACTGATAACAAACATTAAGAAGATGAAGTTGGACATCCGAGCAAAAACTCTAGCATTTTCAAGGTTGTCATCAAGGTTTCAAGCTCGGAGACGGAGCTTACTGAGGTTGCACCAGCTTTCTCGGAGATGGAATCAAGAGAATAATCAGTGAAGGAGCGAAAAACCCTGACTATGAGTCTGTTGAATGTGTATAGCATAGTGGTTGCCACTTCTATGTTGAGTAAATTTTTTGAGAGGTACCCAAACTATACCCAATTTTCATTTTGGGTCCAAAATTTTATTTGAATCAAAATGGTATCTAATCATCTATTTTGTTTCATCAGCTGGTTACCCGAAATATTCTGACTAGTTTATGATAATGTGGCGCGGGAATACCTTACTCAGCATCTGATTTACACGCTGGCACACCCAATTGGCATTGCCATGTCATCCAAGTTTGCCACGTCAAAGATACTATGCTGGCCTTTATCCACATGTAATGAAGGAGAACACATGTCGTAAAATCCTTTTTTTGGGACAAAGAGATAGAGGGATGGTAAAGGTGTCTCTTCTTCAGCTTCTTCATCTTGAACTGAGAGATAGAAGGACAAAAAGGTTGCTCTACTTCAAGCTCTTGCTCCCTAAACCGAGAGAAAGCGGGAGGAAAAGGTGGATCTTCTTCATGCTCTCCATCTGCTCATTCTCTGTTCTTCAATCCGACAAGAGTAAGTATAATTAAACCCTAGAGCAAGCTGATGAAGCCATTGACACTGAGGAGGTAGAAGATGTCTGTTAGCTGGGAAATATGACGGGAAGGGAATGAAGTACCCTAATGCTGTAAGTGGTTTTCTCTCAACACTTGGTGGTCTTTTTATTTATATTCTTTGTTTTCTTATTTTGTTTTCTTAAACCTAAGTTGTACTACATGCTTGAAATGGATGCAATTATTTCCAGTTCTTATGAAACATGTGACGATGACTAAAATTACCATGTGATTTAATTTGTTTCTTCTTCTGTTTTGGTTTAATTGATACACTTGTTTATGTTTGCTTGAGTTGTTCTGTCCGTTAATTTTAAGTTTACCTTCATTTGGTGGTTTAGATGATCTTAGTTTAATATTTTACATGTAACTTGTAGCATTGAAGATCATCTTTATGTCTGGTTTGGTTTGGTTTAAATTATTTATGAAGCTTGGATGATCTTAGTTTAATATTTTACAACTGAATTTATTTGCTATTGTAGTTTAATTGAATTACTTTGAGTACGTTTGCTATTAACTGTGCTTGTTGTTTGGGTTAGTTTCTCTGCCAATGTTAATTTACCTTCGTTTGGTGGTTTGGATGATCTTAGTTTAATATGTTGCATGTACATCTCTGTTTTAGCTTGGTTTAAATTATTTATGAATGTGATAGTTAATTTGTCATTTGGTTGATTGAAGCTGCAAGTGTGTTTATTATACTTGCATATGTACATTGAATGAATTTAATTCTCACAACTAAATGTATTTGCATGTAATCTATTTTATTTCTTGCATCTATTAGTGCTTATTTTATTTCTCACAACTGAATGTACATTGAATGTATTTGTATTTGCATGAATGTGATAGGGATCATTCACATTTGTTTATGTATATTCTTACCTTTAGATAATTTAGGGTTGACTATATATAGTGATACTTAATCCACTCCCCTTAATTATTTCAATTCCAACAACTATTCACAATATGGCAGCATTATATGATTGTTGAGGTAGAAGGTGTGGCAGGGTATATAGACTACCAGTGTGTTTGACTTATTACAAAGAGATAATTATTTAGCCCTTTAATTTATGATAGAGTTTTTATACAATATACATCTCAGGTTATAAGTTAAACAGCTCATTCAATCAAAAATTTAAAAATAAAAATAATAAGAAAAACAAAATACATGGAGATCTCAACAATCAATATACTAATTTGTCACTCCTTTTGCCATTTATCAATTATCATACATCCTCTACTCAAACAACATAAGTTTTATTTAGGTAGAATACCTTATTTAGTCCCTCTAATATAGTCAATCTGCCCCTTTGGTCCCTCTAATATGATTTGTCCTTAGGAGGCCCCTGTATTTTAATTTTTGGGAAATATAAATTACTCTCTCTAATATAATTTGTCCCTATGAAGTCCTTATTAGGACTTACATTTTTTTCAAAAATTAAAATACAGGGACTTCCTAGGGACAAATCACATTAGAGGGACCAAAAAGGCAAATTGACTATATTAAAGGGACTAAATAGGGTATTCCGACTTTTATTTATTGTTCAATATATTATTTGAATTTAAGATTTTACTAATTTCTAGATAAAATCTATTTGATATTTTTTATTTAAATTTTTATTTAAATTAATAGTATTTTTTTAACAAATAAACTATCTATTACTTTATATTTGTAAATTTTGCTCTTCAATGCTACACCCCTGAAAATTGCAAGATAAAGGAATTTTTCTAGGATATTTATAAGCTATCGTAACTAGTGCACCTCCCTATCTGTCTATCCCTTTGACAATCCCTTAAATGGGACGCGTTTGTCGCCTATTAGTTAAAAACAATTATTGGTTGTCACCAAATATAATACTATAAATAATTAAATAAAAATATATTGAAATAAAAATTGCATATAAATTACATACTAAGCCATTGTTTACGTTATGAATTATAATATATTCTAAAATATGTGTAAGAGTTCAATTTAGTCAATACGCTTATCCGTTTAACTGAAATTTTTGCTGACGGAACTTTGGACCTTTCAACGAAATATGCTTCATATATGGACGGTGTACCATGTGGGAATGGAAGGCCATCGTCATTTCTTCAAATAAACAAATCAATGAAAAGGATGTTTCGTCCTTGACAATTCTAACAATATATACGTATAGAGGATCAATCTTCTATGTAGATTTTATGAACATTGATGGAGACAGTTAGATTGAAATCCAACGGTTGTGTACTGTTTATTGAACAATGTTACTATGCTTGTGAGAACCCATTTCTACTAGACCTACAGTTGCAAATAAAAAAAACTTAAATAACAACTGAAGGACACCAGAACAACCCTAATCAGCTTGCCACCATGCTCTGCCACTGTTCATGCACCAATATGTGTCTATCTCTCTCATCTTTACTCTCAGTCTTACTTTTTCAAATCTAAGCGATGTCTCTATGGACGTCCTCAAATGATCTTTCTTCATATATATATATATATATATTGAGAATTTTCATCTATATCAACAATCTCATGGCCTATTGGTATTGGGCTCACTTTGCGTAAAATTCTAGTTTCGGTGAGACCTGAAATCAAAATCTACACAAGGTGAGGGCATGATGTTGTTTAGTTTGCGGATGTGCTCTACACCACGTCAGTGCACATCCCTGACTATTAACCTTAAATGGGGGTGCTTATCACCTAGTGTCAATCTTCATTTATTTTATTGTTTTTCATTTTGTAACAGTTTCAAGTTGTATTATTTGGTACATTATAAAATATTAATTTGTGACATATTTTAACAACTATACATGTCTCAAAATATTTATTCTCTAATGATTTTTAAATTTTTGTCATATTTAATTGAATGAAAAAAATGTATTTAATGATAATTTTTTTAACAATGCTGGAAGAAAAGACATGAAATGAAGCTTTTTTTCTCATCGCCGACATTCATCAAAGTTTTGCATATATAATACCTCCGGTGAACCAGTTTCCTACTAGCAATTTTTCACAAAGTCAACATCCATGCAAAGACATGACATTCCCCTGTGGGTGTTTTGATGCTTGAATACAAACATGTTGCCAAAATCTCCATTAATATTTCAGTAGGTCAAGTTGGCAGCCTGATATTCTTTGCTCCTAGCAATTGAGTAGACGTTAGAGTCTGGCCGATATAGCAAGAGCTACCTAAAGAAATTGCTCTGGGTGGGCGGTAAGTCTCCAAGAAAGAAATTTAAGGAAATCTTGATTTGATCTTTCGCTCGTGTATTAATATATTATATCAATGTGTTTGCCTCTCTTCCAGGGTTGCGGAAGAAGTGATTTTGTTAGACGAGAATGTTACAATAGGAGCTTCAAATGATTTCATGCACGTTACTCATGTAGTGAGGTAAATGGTGGAAAGATTTGGTTTAAGTAAGGCAACATAAATGGATTTCATTAAATAAACATTTAGAATATTTAGGAAGTATTTAATATTTTTATCCAAATTTACCATTCATATTTAATTTAATGTACTTCTCCAACTTCTAATAAATCATGTTCAACTACACTTTTTATTAAATAAAGATAATCTTGAAAAATTAATTTAATTTTTTATCAATTTTAAATTATCAACTAACTCTAACTGATTTTTTTAATCTATGTGAATTTATTAAAATGGACAAGTAAATTAGTGCGCAAGTATTTATCTAAAGTACAGTTAATTTAAACCATGTAAATGCCTACCCAGAAGGACTATTCAATGGCAATTACTGTTGTAGTAGATGCTGAGGTGAGTGAACTTATAGAGAAAGGTGGTACTCAGCGTCTTAGACTATCACTGCCACTCACATGTGTTGAACCTGATGGCCATTGACTGATTGGGCCAGCGTGTTTGCCAAGGTGGAAAAGCAAGGATAGTGGAGAAGTGCTTGCACAACACCAAAATAGATCTTTAGCGGTATTTATTTTGGTCTTTCATGGTATTTTAAAATGCCGCCAAATATGGTAATAGCATTTTCAAAAAATGCCAACATAAATGCCAGCGATGATTAAGGTCCGATCCAATATCCGATTTTTTAACCCGAATTTTTTGGGTACCCGATAAAAAAAAAAGGGTCGGGTACCCTATCCGAATCTTTAAAAGAAAAACACGATTGGATCCGGGTCGGGAGAAATTAAAAACCGGATACCCAAATTCGATCCGGTTTTTACAAGGATTAAAAGTAAATAAAAAAATAAAAAAAATTCAAATCCCTCATCTAAACCCTTTAAATATATATATTAATAAATTTAAATTTTACAAGGACTAAATGTAAAAAATCAAAACCCCAAATCTAATAATTTAAAGAGTTATATACTTATATTTATATATATTTATTAATAAATTTTAATTCTACAGGGTCAAAAGTAAAAAAAGAAAAAAATTAAAAAACCTCGGCTCAAAAACTCCTACCCCCCTTGGCCATCACCCCACATCTTCTCTCTAGCCTCCATCCCTGTCCTTTCTCATTCATCATTGTCGGCAAGTCGGATCTCTTGTCTATGATCATTATTGAAGAGACGCTTGATGTTGCAAAAGATATTTGATTTTTTTAATGTCCAAAATTGAGAAAACTCTTTATTATTTTTGTTGCAATTTTCGTTGTGTGAAGAATAGGATTTTAATCCTATTTGTAAGTAATAAGTTTTTCACATTTGTTTTTTTATGTAATATTGTTATATAAAACAATTCGAAGAAGTTAATGAAACTTAAATTTGGATTCGGATATCTGATACTCGATTTGGTATAAATCAGGAACCCAATTTTTGGTATCCTGTTTAAACCAGTCGGATACGGGTCGAGTTTTTGTCGATCAGAAAACTTGGTACCCGATCCGGTTTTAAAAATTAGATCGGGCACCCGGTTTTGCTCACTCCTAGCGAAGATCGTGTTGAGCCATTTGCGGTGTTTTTCAAAACGCGGGCTAAAGTTCAAATTTACTGGAGTTTCGGCAAAAACAGCGTCAAAACCCTAAAGTTTGCAGCATTTTTGGAAAACATTGCGAATAAAACGCCGCTAAAAACCCTTTATGATGTAGTGTTGGTGGACTAATTAGGAAGTTCGGTGGAAAATGAGGCTTTTGAAGTACCAAGTGATCTATGTATTTGGGTTTTGTTAGAGTTTTTCACAAGTAGTAGAGTTTGAATCACGAGTAAAGATACATTTTTGGGAGTGTGAGAAGTGATTGTCTATGGATGGTTCCACTGCCCACGTACTCAGGGCCTCACCCCACTTGTTCCGACAAGGCTCGTGCACACCCGTCTTTCTTAGCGGCCTAACATCTTATCTTAAAAAAAATGAAGAGATTTGACTTGCACTAATGAATTATCAAGTTGTCTTTTAAATATAAAGAGAATGTTATGTCTAGTTGGTCTTGTTTTCTGTGTGTGTATTAAATTGTAAAAGTCCGGCGGAGTTGACCAGAGTTTTCTCTTATGTTGTAATATTACCTATGAACTAAAGAAGAGTAATATTGAGCTGTGACTTTTGTGAGAAATTCATCTTCAGTCCTCAACAACATGGACATCCTTCACAAACTAGCTCAACTTAATTCTCATAGAAAAGGAGACCGTTGATTCATGAGTCTGTTCATTGATGGCAAATCTGAACTCCATGTAGGAAAACCAAAGACATGCATGTAGTAGCTCAGAAATTTAATATTCATATATATTCACACTTATCTATATACGCCAACAAAGAATATTCACACTTATCTATGTACACCAACAAATCAATGAGTAAGGAATAGGTGTTTCTGATGCAAAAGTTCACTCCAATATTTGGTTTTGGCAAATGTGGAAAAGTGATGTTTGTACAGCTTGTGTGGAGAACGGTCAAGTGTGTCTTGCTCTGGACTGCTAAGAAAAAGTAAGGTTTTATGCATCTTGCCCCTCAGTCCCTGGGATTGCATTAGATGGTCCCTGCATAGAATGTGAAGAAAGCATCAAATGTCACTAATTTCAGGACAAAATTGGGAAGGTTATGAGATTGGCTTAATTTCCAAGAGATGATAGAATAAATATCACAGCACATATGGCCCTTGCTGAAGTTATTTAAAAACTGCAAGCTTACAATATGCTTGATAAGAAATGCATTATTAAACACAAGCCACACTGGAAACATATATAGGAGTTGCTCACCCCAGCATTGTTTTGAACTTGTGCAAGGGTTGCAATAACATCTCCTATAGTGGGTCGGTCCGTAGGATTATGTTCCAAACATTGATAAGCAAGTTTCATCAAAACAGTTGCCTCTTCAATGGAATATTCAACATACAAACGAGAATCTAGAATGATACAGATTTTTTTACCCAATACCAGCTCTAGTGCCTGGAAACATGAAACATGAAACATGAAACATGATTATAACAAATAGATAACATATACTTTGAATACAAGTCCAGAAATGCAAAAGAAAATTTGGGTGTGCATAGTTATAATGCTTTTGGCTACTAGAGAAGTGAATTGCACTGTCTCCTGATTCTCTTAATCCTATGCTTAATTAAAATTGAAAAAAATCTATCTAAAAGAGAATCAGTAGAAGAAAAGAAGCAGAAATTAATATTATATGAGATATATGGCATGTATAAAAGCTCAATTACCTCATCTCGCGGAATTTGCTTTCCGCTAAGTAGATCTTGTAGAATAATGCCAAAGCTGTATATCATGCTTTCAGGAGTGACCATTCCTACAAAAAGAAAAACAATTTTTTTCTTTTTTTGTAGGAATGGTTCACACAATTATTTGGCTAATACCTTTAATTAAAATACAAAACCAACTAGTTAATAATATTTTCTTTACTAAAAGAGAATCAGAGCGCATGTAGACAACTATAACATGGTCAAATATGCCTGCCAACTACAACAAATGAATTTTAAGCAATGATAGGTCAATACCCACTACGCACTCTGGAGGCATGTAAGAAATGTTAGTGCGGTAGCATCTACTTTTCCTGTGATTTTTCGCAAGACCGAAACAAGAAAGGCAAGGACTGCCGACCTACAAAAAGAACAAAAGAACAAAAACATCTAAGGTTGCTAGCTTTATTAATCAGTTTCATTAGTATTATCTAAAGATCTATTTCTTTTAAAAATAATAACTAATATGACCTCATCAAAAAGAACTTTATTTGGATTTAGTTCAAAATATAGAGTTCGTGCTTCATTGATGCAATATTCCAAGGCTTCTGCTATATAGTATGCAACTCTTAAGCGCATAGACCACTCCTTGTTCCTATTTCTAGCTGCAGAAATAATTGGAAATTATTTAACATCTTAAAACATGATAGAATGAAGATACATGAAAAATTTGTACAAGATGCTTAGATGCTTATGGAACTTGTTATCATTCTCAAGAAATAAAATCAATCAACACAAAGAAGCACATGTAAATATATGAAAACTCAAATGAAATTGATAGCACAACAAGAAAAAAGATATACCATCGACATCCTCATCACACCAAAGCAAGTCTAATTGTAAGCAAGATATGATGAGCTATATGTCCTTACAGGGGTTTTAAAAGCTTCTAGAGATAGAGTGAAAATAATTGACACCCATTTTTTAGAAATACATGGCATCATTTCTCACATGTTGCTCCTTGAGTTTGATTTCCCAAACAAGCTGGAAGCTTGTTGAAAATATTCTATTAAAACATCAGACATGCTGAGGGCTGACAAACAAGGAAGAGCTTGGAGCAGCTTACCATAGAGCTAAATGTACAGTAGAGAAGTATTTAGTGGGAAGATGTATGGAAGAACAAAAACACATTAGGGAGGTGATTTATGATGAGAGAAAATGGGGGGATTCTTGATTTTCAAATTTCCTTTATCAAAATTATCAAATTTGGGTATCATTCAAAAGTCTATGATGAAAACTGTGGCTAAAACTGAGAACATCATGGCAAATACAGGGCTAAACTGGGTAGCATCATCACCAAAAAGGAAATTGTGTGTACCAAAGGTCAAGATTAATTTCATCAGCTTAAGGAGACGCAAGTACGATCTTCTTTCAAAAAATTGCAAATGGTTGTTGCAGAAAAATCTTATTTTACAATGTTACATAATGAAAGCGGGGTATAATTTAAGAATAAAGAGATTTGCAAAGCATACTATTACACCAAACCCTTTCAAGCAGCAGAAAAAGTGAAGGGGGGCTGTAATGCCATTAATTCTCTGTGTAAACCAGATGGACTTGTCTTCACTTGAAAGTCCTTTCCAATGAAGGAAATTACAGGAGCTATCTAATGACCCATGTATCCAGAAAAAGCACCAAGCTTCTTGGACAGCTATCCCATCCTGTTTTCTGTGCCACTTTGGACACTCTCAAAGAGATGCCCTTGGAAAGATATATTTTTTAACCCTAACCTTATCATGGCAGTGCAAAATTGGAAACAAATTCAATCAAGCCGTCCCAGCTTGACTGAATCGGTGCACACTGCTGATCAGGAGTAGTCCTCCTATCCTTATTGCTGGGCAGGCCTGTGTCTCCAGACGGTTGACTTCGTCGTCCCAGCTTGTCTCATTTTATCTTTTTTCCTGTCTTGATTTTGCTCACTGTTTTCCTCATCCCTGGTGAGGATTTCAGTTTGTTATTTTATTTTAGACTTTTCTTGTTCGCGACCTTTTCTACTGTACTCCTCTGTTTCCTTCTTCTTAATAAATTAGTGGTTTATCCACTTTATTCAAAAAAAAAAAAAATTCAATCAAGCCCCACTAATGTTCCTCCGAAAAGAAGGGTGCTGACAAATTAAGACTTCAATATGTTTGCTGAATTGATGCTGTTGTGAATTCAATAGAGGTGACACTTTCTTTTTCAAGACGGAGAAAAATCTGGGTTTATAGCTCAAGTTATTATTATAAACACATCCAAACACTAATTTATTTTAGTCTCTAATCACTCTATATAAAGTATAAACGCTGGTTTAATTACAAGTCTTAAATACATAATTATTGAATGAGATTACAAATTGCTCCAAGAGTTAAATCTCATGAATTTTGCTAGCATTAACAAAAACTAAATTAAAAAAACAGCCAAATTTGTGCATACCAATTCAAGCCCAGAGCATCAAACAGTGATCACTCTAAATTCCATTCAATCATATGACATCAAGAAATAACCAAGAATCTACTAAAAAAGAATCCTAGACTCCATTCAATTGATTCAAATCACATTCAGAAATAGAAAATTAAGAATCAACAAAGAACCAAAAATCACAATAAGAAATAGCAAAGAATCAACACATAACCAAAATTACATAAAGAAATAGCAAAAAATCAACACAGAACCAAGAATCACATTAAGTAATAGCAAAGAATCAGCACAGAACCAAAATCAAGAAGCTAGCAAGTATACGAGGGAGAGAAGAGAACAAAGCATACAGTTGGAAAGATGAGTGGCGAGTGAAACATTGGGCATGAACTCCGCCACAAGAAGCCTCTCATCAGCATCGCAGTAGTACCCAATCAAGTTCACAAGCCTCCGATGTCTCAACCTTCCCCCTCTAATCGCCATCTCCTACAAAACACCCCCATTCCAAACATACATCTCACCAACAATCACAACAAGAAACAATTGGACTAATTAAACAAGAACAAACCCTGAACTGCGCTTCATCAGGCCAGGCCAACAAGGTAAACCTCTTGACGGCGATTCGCTGGCCCCCAGGAAGGCGGCCCCTGTAAGTGTTGTTCGGGATTTCACCGCCGCCTTTTGAGACAAAGTTCTGGCCGGAGAATCCATCCGTCGCAGCCATTAGCTCGTGAAGAGTGTACTGGCGGAATGGCGCTGTTCCCTCTTGATGTTGTTCGGTGATGATGTTCCATCCGTCTTCTGAGAGGGCCATCACCTCGGCGGGGTTGACATCGGTGTCTTCGGCCGGGTTGACATTGGTGTCTGGGGCGTCGTGGTGGTGCTCGTCGTTGTCGGAGTCGGGGTTCTGCGGTTGGTGGGCGGTGGTAAAGCAGCAACCCATCAATGGCGGTGGGTTGGGAAAAGGGAATGATTGTGGTGGTGAATGATGTTTGGAGCGCGCGGAGAAGATGATCACTGTTCTTGTTTGTTCAGTACATCCTTTTATACTGTTTCCAGCCAACTTCTTTAATGATGAAGTTTTAATTATTTAATTTTCAAAATATGATACTCCATATTAGTCTAGTAACATCACATAATTCTATTATGAGCTGCTCCTAGTTTTGGTTAACGTGGAGAATGTTACGAGGTGTTTTTTTTCCTTTTATGTTATGTGCTAATTTGTGTTAGTCCTTCTTTCGTTTGTTAGTGTCTTTTTGTGTTCGTTGATTTCCACTTCTCATACTTAATGACTGTTTTGTTTTTATTCTTTGTATTATTGTTGCACCCCATTTTTTTTTAATAAAACCTGATTTATTTATTTTTTTTCAAAAACAAAAATAATTAATTAATCATTTGAATAGTAGTGGGTCAGTGGTGCAAGTAAATTTATGGTGAAATTTCTACTCTAGTGTTATTTGGGAGAAACCAGTGGCGGACCCAGAAATTTAGTTCAGCCCGGGCTTAAATAAAAATCAATGTTTTCATATTCGTCACATTTTAATTTTCTGACGTTCCTAGCCCAACCATAGCCTCTCCTCAGTCCAACCACGACCAGTGGCAGAACCAGAACTCACGGTAAAAGGGGGTTAAAGTCAACTACTGTGAGGGATGTTTTGAACAATTTTTCAAATTTTATTAAGGGGCCGATTTTGCTCACCCCTTATTCACAATAAGAGGCCGTTTGGTTCGCAAAGAAAAAAAATTCAAATCACTCATCTAAACTATTTAAGTGTTATATATATATTAATAAATTTAAATTTTACAAGGGCTAAAAGTATATATATATATATATATATATATATCCAAACGCCTAATCTAACAATTTCAAGAGTTATATAGTTATATATATATATAATAAATTTCAATTTTACAGGGGTTAAAAGTAAAAAGAAAAAATTCCAAATCTTGCCCCACGTCCCCAACGGCCATCACCCCCTCCCCCTGATTGATAAAATTTTTTGTTATGACTTTTGTTGTGGGGAAAATAATATAAGAATTCAATGCTCTTATAAGTTGTAAATTTTTCATATTTGTTTTTTAAATGTAATGTTGTTATATAAAATCAAATTCATCGAGTAAATAAAACTTAAATTCGGATCCGGATATTCGGTTTAAACCCGGCATCCGATTTTTGGTACCCGGTTTAAACCGGAGTTTTGCTTATCCAAAAAACCGGGTATCCGATCCGGTTTTAAAAATCGGATCAGATACCCGATTTTGCTCACCCTTTATTCACAATAAGGGGTCGTTTGGTTCGCGATAATGTAGAAAGAATACCACTTATTACATGGTAATATGAAAATATTACCATATTTGGTATTGCACCGGTGATAATCTAGATGGTAATATCACATTAGTAATATGCGAACATTACCAATAAAGTTGGTAATCCTATTACCACCAAATTTTGTGTCTATCTTGGATTACCAAGCATGTAGTAATCTTATAACTTAGTAATGAACTATTCCCAAGAATAAGAGTTCCCAACCATGGTTATATCAAATTACTACAAATATTTCCAACCATATAATATTCTCACCATATTACCATGGTAATCTCATTATATGGTGTCATTACCACGAACTAAACGGAACCTAATAATTACCACAATGAGATTACCGTGGTAATAAGGTCGGGAATGTTATATGCATAGAAATATTGTGGTCATGTAAGATTACCATGTTAGTTGAGAATTTATATTACTGGTAATCTTTCATTATCATGTTTGGTTAGCCATGGTAATCACCTAAGTAATATGTCAAATTTACCCAAAATACAATTACATATAAGATTTTAAAAAATTTCATTTAAAGTATTTAGATAAATAAATAATTAATTTATAATATCAAAAATTATTTTTTCACAATTTTTTTAAAATACTTTTATATTTACCAAAATGCCGCTACATATAAAATTTTTAAAAAAATAATTTGAAATATTTACATAAATAAATAATTTAATTATAATATCAAAAAATGATTTTCTACACAATTTTTTAAAATATCTTTGTATTTATGAAAATACCCCTACATATAAATTTTTTTAAAAAAATAAATTAAAGTATCTAGATAAATACATAATTAAAATATAATATCAAAAATTATTTTTTTTAAAGTACCTTTGTATTTAACAAAATACCCATACATATAAAATTTTAAAAAACTTAATTTAAAGTATTTTGTTAAATAAATAATTAAATTATAATATCAAAAATAATGTGGGAAAATAAAAACTAGGGTTTTGATAATGAGTATAATAAGGAAATTAGATTAAATGAGTGGGGGATATAATTGAAAAACAAAATTACACATTACCACCGTAATTTAGATAGACACTTATTTTAGTGATAATCAGATTATTAAAATATTTTGATTGTATATTAAGATGTGCTACATATATCACCTTTTAGGTTGAAGTTCAGTTATTTTAATGGACCAATCTGGACATATAAGGGATATTGGAGAGATTTTCTTTTGAATTGTTAAAACATTTAGTTAGAGTAGAATAATTATATTTTTAATAATTATTTTAATTTCCCCACTCACCATCAAAAATAGTTTATTTTATATGGTTTTCCTTTTCAGCTTGGGATAACTGGATAAGACTACCAAACTAACCAATCATTGATACAATTGATCAAGTTTGATCAAATTTTGTTTAAGCAGCTTTGGTCTAATCTCTACCCGAAAGAGCCATCTCCTTTTTGTTATTTTAGTATTAAAAACATTTATCTCTTAACCACTTTTAGGCATTAAAATGGTTGCATCTATATTTATTCTATTTTTTAAATCTTTTTTATTTTATTCCTTTTTGTTTTACAACCCAAATCCTTAACCGCACTTTTAAGAAAGGTGTCAAATCCCTTAGCCTTTTTTTGCATAAAATTAATAGAACTACCATTTGCTTACGGCAATAGTAGTTTTATGAAAGGAGGTGGTTTTATTCAATAAAAATTATTTAATAAAAATAGGGTTGCTAATTATTTAATAAAAATTATTGTTTTGATTTTTCTAACAAAACTGATATAAGATATTTATTAATTATTTTAAATGCTAATAGAATAACTCATAAAAGGTTTAAGATGATAAAAGATATATGATTGATTGATTGTTAAATTAAATTTTTAAATATAAAAAACGAATAATTATTATATTACGATGATAAAGTTTAAACATAGTATCAGCCTATGAGGTCCATAATAAATATTAAATTAAAAATTTTAAATATCAATTTCTTATAACAAATTATTATTATAATTAATTACATCGATAAGTACATAAAAAACTTTAAGGTTTAGACATTGAGGTCTTTAATAGGTGTTAACAAAAATTTTAAATACCAATTTATTATAGTTACAATGATAAGGTTTTCAAAAAAATCTTTCGTCTCAAGAATAGAAGCCAGTATGAGGACTTCAAAATTAGGGGCCTAAAGTAATTGCTTCACTCGCTTTACCCTTGGGTTGCCCTTGAAAGTGGTGAAGGATAGTGCTTCTAAGTAGTACTTAGAAGATCAATCACAGTGGTCGATATATAGGATGGTGAGAAACATTTAGTACTAGAAATCAAAGCAGGGATTGATGAAGATGTTATGAACATTGAGGTTAAGGTTGACACAGAACCTGGGATGAGAAAGTGTTCTTACCTTTTGGGATCATTACATGGGCAACACATGCTTGAGCTGGTTTGGAAACCTTCAAAATGAACTTTTTTTTTTTTTTAAGCTAAGATGAGTGATTAGGCCGCTAAAAAAAGTACCGGTGTGCACAAGCCTCAACAAAGTAAGTGGGGCCAGGGCCTACGCACACTTGGACACTGGGATCACAAGCACATAACCACTACTCACACTTCTAGAAATGTGCCCTCACCCATTATTCGAACTCTCACCACTTGTAAAGGATTCGAATGGGAACTCGGCTACCAATAAACTACTTAGTTGTTGGTCAAAATGAGTTATTTGGGAACCTTGTTGGGTAAGCGTAGCATTACCTTACGAGAATATCTTAATTATAATAATTAAAAATTAAAATACTTTCAATATTACTTAAATTTAAAATATAAAGTAATATTATATATATAATTTTATTTTGTAAATATTTAGTATTTATTTATTTATTTGAAATAGATAAGCTTTTCTTCTCTATCAATAGTGTGACGGGCAGTTCATCCCTAACCTCTCATTCGCCAACGAAAAGAGTTACCCTCCTTTGCATATTAATGTGAAGATGGTGCAAATATTTATTCAAATCATGAAAATATTTATTGCAATTATATCTAATTTATTACAGCACTGTCCTCACACCCTTCATTCAATATGAGCGTTTGTGGGAATTCCAAAAGTTCAAGCTCAGCCAACTCTGACCTGAGCAAGTGCAGCATGCACAGCCTTCTCCACCCCCTCTAAGTCCTTGTGCTCAGCCACAAAAACCTTGAGACCATGGACAGCATTCTTAATTACTCCAGCCTTAGAATGATTCAAGAAATAAATGGTTTGAAGAACCTTTTTCTTTTCTTTGCATGGATTCATCCTCATTAATTCATCCCAAAGAGCATCAAATCTCTGAAGCAATAGTTCTACAGCAATGGTGGCAACTGGACATGCAACAGCAGCACAACAAATGACAATGCTCGAAAACACCAAGTTAAAAACCCTCATTGAAACCTGAGTTCTGTAGAGCTTCTTGTTGAGTTCTTGATCTCGGAGATTAAGTTCATTGAGACTTGCACTTGTGTGCCTAGCAATGGTTTCGATGGACTCATAAGTGAACCGAGAAACTCCGGTGATGAGGCATGTTCAATGTGTCTGTTCATGTAAAAAATTGCATGTCCTGATTCAAATCAAACAAAAATTTTAAAAATTACATACAGTCAAATCATAATCGAATTAGGATAACATGTGGTTAAAATAAATAAATTTGATTATATTTGGATATTCAAGATAACTCTAGAAGACATTTTTGAGATAATCTAAAAATTTAGAATCTGAAGATCAGCCGAGAGCACAGATCTTGAGGCGATCTAAAACATCCAAATTATAAGATCAGCCGAGAGCACAAATTTCGAGGCGATCTAAAATATTCAAATCATAAGATCAGCCGAGAGCACAGATCTCGAGGCAATCTAAAATATCTAAATCATAAGATCATCTTAGAGTACAGATCTCGAGGCGATCTAAAATATTTACATCGCAAGATCATCTGAGAGCACAGATGTTGAGGCGATCTAATACATTTAAATCGCAAAGATCAACCGAGAGCACATATCTCGAGGTAAAATATAAATTACAAAATTACCCTTGAGAACATATCTCGAGGCAAATAATAAAATGCAAATTACAAAATTGCCCTTGAGAATTTATCTCGAGGCATAAATACAAATTACAAAAAAATGCCCTTGAGAACATATCTTGAGAATACATATCTCAAGGCAATCTCAAATCTTAGGATAGCTCAAGTGCGCATCTCGAGGTGATCCTAAATTTCATATAGCCTGAATACATATCTTGAGGCAATTTGAGAAATGCAAATCCTGAAACACCAAATACACATCCCGAGGCAAATTGGGATTAATGAATTCTAAAAAAATAATAATAGTAATAAAAATAATAAATAAAATAAATAAATAATTTTAATATTTCAAATTTCAAATTTGAATTAAAAAAAAGTTTGAAATCAGTTCCTCTCCGTTGCGATCTCACGTGAGGTTAAAGAGAGGGTTTCAGGATTAGGGTAAGAAGGGCGAAGTTCAAAAAAAAAAAAAATTGAAATATGATCCTCTCCGTTGTGATCTAATGGGAGGTTAAAGAGAGGGCTTCAGGATAAGAAGGGGAGAAGAATTGAAGAGGAAGGCGAAGGAGAAGGGAGCCTGGGGGGAGATGGCCAGAAAAAAAAATAAAAGAAAAAAGATGAGAAGAGAAAGACTTGAACAAAAAAAAATGAAGAAGAAGGAAAAAAGGAAAAAAATGAGAAGGAATTAAGAAGAAAAAGTCTTTAATCCTCTCCTCTTTATATATATATATATATATATAAAAAAATATCGCCTGAGCTGCCATTGTTGCCGTCATCACGTTGCTTGCTTGTCGCTGCTGCCTATCAAGGAAGCCGCCGACGTGGTTGAGTGACTGAGATAATGCCGCCAATCATGTCTGTTGCCTCTTGACACCGTTGCTGCTGCCACTTGCTATTGTCGTGCTGTCAACGTGAAGAATAAGAAAAAATTAGAAGAAAAAAAGAAAGAAAAACTGAAGAAAAAAAAAATCCTGATGCCGTCTATTGCCCACCGCTATGGCTGCTTGAGTGGAATAATGCCGTCAAGTATGCCCGATGCCGAAAGATGCCGCTCTTGATTGGAGCTGTAAAGATTGAGAAACCTGAGAAACTAGAAGATGTTGTGAGGATGTTGAAATCAAGGCATGAAAAGGACAATGAAGATAGATGAGCTTGAGGTGCTATTGCCATCGCCAACATAGCTGCCGCTGTCATCCTTGTCAGTTACCTGCGGTCATTCTCGACGACGTATCCACAAAAACGGAGGAGAAACAAAGAATTTGAAGATAAAAAAAAGAGGAAAAAAATGAAGATTTCAAGAAGAAGAGAGAAAGCTACAACCATTATCATCACACTATTGCTGCTGCTTCTGTCATCAACGTCATTACCTGTTGCCATTGCTAATCGCCGCCGTCGTTGCACTGCAGGACAACATTGCAGTCGTTCGTCTTTGTGACCAGATCTTGAAGGAGATGGCCTCCACCTATCAACTATTGCTGTCGTCGTGGCCGCAGCCGCAACCGCAAGTACATCCTTGCTCAATGATATCAAACATAAAACTCTTCACTGACCAAACATAAAACTGTTCATCCATCAAGAGTTGGCTCGACTCTATTTACCTCACTTGCCCGGTCATCGGCGAGAAGCTCACTAATGCAAATATGATGGTACCTAACTCCACTCTCTGGAAATTGGGGGAGCAACTTTGCCTAGAAAATGACATCCAAACCAATGAACCAAACAATAATAAAGATATGTCTCCAAGACAATGGAGCCCGGTGGCTTTGCCGCCGCCATAGTGATGAAAATGACTGCTGCATACCTCGTCAACATGATCTGGACTTCTTCGAGTGAAGAAGTTAAAGCTAAAGCTGCATATGAAATCCGGTTGCTAACTAAATCCAATCTATTCAACCAAGATTACTCTGTGCAATCTGGTGCAGCCCCTTGGCTACTAAAATTTTTTTTCTTCATCCAATCCTTCAGCTCAAGAACACTCAGTCGCTACACTTCTCAACATCTTTAAAGTGGAGTTTGGCCGCATTGCTATCTTCGAGAATGGTGGTCTGCTCTCATTGCTCAGAGTATCAAGGTTGGAGCTCGACATAATGCAGTCGCTATCCTTTTCTACCTTTCTTCCATTGATGAGTACAGAAAAAATTATTGGAGAAGCACTGGAAGCCATTCCGGCATTGGTTGATCTTCTAAAACGTGGAATGTACAGAGAGAAAAAAGAATGTAGTTGTGACACTGTTTGGCCTTCTCATTTTTCCCGGAAAAATTTTAAAAAAAAAACAAAAGAGCCTTGTTTGAAGAAGGCCAGCCCAACATTGTCCAAGCAAAATAATTGAATAATAAAATAAGTTATAATAAATTATCACTATAACAAAAAATGCGATTTGCGACACAATAAATCCAAAATGTGTTGCAGATCACAATTTGCAACATAATCTGCGACACAGTAGAATGTGTCACGTTTCAGATGTCGCAAATTTTTGTGACACTTTTAAAGAATGTGTCGCAGATTTGCGACACAAAATAAAAATGGTCAAATTTCATCGCAATTCATGGGTCTTTTGAGATGATATTTAAAATTCAATTTACATCAATATGCGACATTGTTTGCAACACATTTTGTGTGTCGCAAATTGTGTTGCAAATGTGAGATTTTTTGCAACAAAACTTGCAATATATTTTAATTGTCGCAAAACTTTTTGTGTCGCAACTTTTGTTGCAACTGTGTGACAGTTTTTGCAACAAATCTTGCACAACACATTTAAGTATGTTGCAATCTTGAAACATTTTGAGACACATTTTTATTGTCGCAAATTATGTTGCAAATTAATTATTCATAACAAAAAAACTGCAACACGGTTTGTGATTATTTGTAATAATTTTTTTAAATATTTTTTACAAACCTGTTTTAAACTTAAACTTACAATCCTCAACAATAACTTCTATAATATTTTGCAAAATAAGCATTCGATTTCTAAGTATCCAGAACAACAATTCAATACAAAATATAATAATACAAACATATAATACAACAAACCAATACAAAATATATAAGTCCAAACATTTAATAAGACAATCCAATACAAAATATAATAGTCTAAACATCTAATATAACAAAAAGTTATAAAAATATCTAATTTTGTTGTAATTTCATCGACATCCTTATTTTCCTATTGGGCTGAAGGTTGAGGCTATTCAATATCCTGATAGTAGCATGTGAAGTACAAAGAGCTATCTCAAAATTTACTTGAATACCTTGAGATTGTAAGAGCGAAAGGATGTATTGGTTCTGCTGCTTCTGCTCTTTCATTCCAGCTTGCTTATAACCTCTGGACGGATAGAAGCAACAAATTGCTGAGCAGTTTGTTTTTTTTGAATCATACTTTCTCAATGTCGAGCATTGTGTCTCCATATTCATGTTCATTCCACCCTTCTGATGGAGAAATTTTCCCTACGAAAAAATTGAAGTCAAACACCATGTGATACAAGAAACATAAAAAAAAAGAAAAGAATAGTGTCTATTCCCTTGCATGCACATATGGGACATACAAACAAATAATTGATCATGGATAATAAAATATAGAAAAGTGATGCAGTCAAAATTGAAGCAAATGGTTGAAAATCTATGTTCACATGTATAGCTTGATGATCTATAACGGCTTCTATAATATGGCGAAGCACTTGGAGACCGACGTCGAGCTTTTAAAACACAAACACCATTAGCATATGTTCAAATTTAAATAAGAAAACCAACATAGTTCTAGTATACTTGGTGGAATAACATCTATGTTCACAAACAGAACTATAGAAGAGGTTGACAGTAAGAAAAGAACCAAAATTTCCAACACAAGTAACTTCAACTTTATATCTATGCATGCATATATATCCAGATAAAACCAACAAATTATCTGTGCAAGTAGTGCTTATAATGGAAGGTCCTCGCACCAAGATATCGGCTTGGAGTGGGTATTCGACCATGTCTCCTCCTAGCCTGAAAGGAGAAAATTGGGAAATAAGATAATGGTACCAATCTAAAAACCTGATCACATGCAAAAGAATAAAGCACAAAACTGAATGAAGCTTGCATTGCCGCATGATATTGAAATAGAACCAATGCAAGTTAAAATAAAATTGTTAATTGCACAACCCTTGGTTATATTGTCTAGTTTTGCTTGATCAGCTTTGATTTGATTGTTAGGATAAAGCTTTTGAAGTTTGATGAAGAGTGGCTACGCACAGCTAGCCTGCTTCTAAAAACACTTCAAAGGAACAACACCTCTCAAAAATCACTCAAAGCATCAATCGCCTCAATCAACTTAATATTGGAATGAACTAAATCATGATATTTGAAATGCTGCTTTACCTTTTCAGTGATAACCTGACCTTCAAGCACAAACCATCAAGAAACTTGAGGTAACGGTTTGCATCTTCAATTCTCTCCATGGTAACAAATCCAAAGCCACGAGACTCTCTTGACCATGGATCCACCACAAGACGTACATCAATCACCTGTAGACATGCATGACAAAAGAGATAGACATAAAGATATCTTCATATACACCAAAACATTGAGAACAAACATGAAAACTTGTTAAGAAGAACCATGATGGCTAAACTCATGAAGACACGTCTTTCTTTAACACTTGATGTTAAGCAAATCAACTTGATGATTGTTTTTATTGAGTCAATTTGTTTCCATTAGCAGCTTCACAATTTACTTTGGAAACAATGCAAACATGTTTAATGTATTCTTCGTGTGGATTATATCAATATCAAGATCTCAACTACACCTGTTGAACAAATCATCTCGCATTACTTTGGTGACAATATATGTTACTAATCTGAGTGTGGAGGGAATCCTTTCCTCAAGCTAGTTATTTGACAGTATTTTAATTTAGAAACTCATTTAAAACTAGGAAAATATATGAATGAGATATGGCATATTAATTTCTCCAGTGTCAGATGACCAATTCTAGACTTTCCCAAATATCAAAACAAGAAATTGAAGGTTTCTGTAAAAATCCGAGGCTTATCTATCTATCGGGTCTAGTGATAAGTTGAGCAATTTATACATAATCAAATAAAATACATGCTACTAATAAAAATATCGAACTCCTGTCTACAGAGATTTCAGATACTGAAGAGCTGTTTGATCAATAAAAAAAAAAAAATGAATCGATCTGATACCTGAATACTTTCAAGTTTTTTCAAAGAAACATCCAATGGTGTTGTCAGTTTCGCATATTCAAGAAGAAGTAATTTTGCAGCAGCCTTGTCACCTTTTGCCTGTATTGTCAATATCTCCCTACTGAGGCATGCCATGATTCTCATGAAGTAGAGCAATGATAGTAGGTGTTGCATGGTCTTTGTCGTTGGTTGGCTGGCAAGTTACACGAACAGTAGGACATTCCCCTTGCTCCACCACAAGCTTGGCGGTCTGGCTGGAGAACAATGGCTGGGTAAAGTACCGTTAAAGCTAATGCCAGCAGCCAATTCTCATCTCGCCCAATAACATCAGAAGCATTATTGTATTCTTCAAAAACAGCAAGAGCAGCAATTGGCATTGTGTTCATCATCATCATCATCATCATCACCTGCAGAAAAACAAGCAAAACTATGCAGTACCAACAATTAGCTTTCATCTTCATATATATCCACACATGTACAGTCTCCAAATCTTCTTAATTACACAATATTAAGATGTGTTGTCGGTATATATATACATAGACACACAAGTGCATCATGTGTGTGTGTGTGGGAGTGCATTATTTGATTGGTACTAGATACTTGTTCAGAAAAGAAAGGACAAGATTGATTAGTTGTTTCTCCATGTGAAGATGGTCACTCATATCATTTGTATCTTTACGTACAGTGTCTTATTACATGTAATGTGGACAGGCAACCAATCGCACAAAGTAATTATGAACTTCAGTTACATTATATTTTGTTAATTAACAATACTGTGAATTAGAAAATGGAAAACAACACCGGGAGTACTATTGATTATTTTAGCATATGGCTTTTAATTATTTATTCCCTTTAGTAGATACATGCATGATAAAAACAGAAAGACAAACCATCGGACATTGAGATAAACATGCAGATATCAGCTGTGATCACTAGCATTTTATTTTTTATATAAAGCATTTTATTATTCTCTGGAGGAACAAATTAATTAAGAAGACAATCATATATAATAATCAACAAGGATCACTTTGATCCATTACATTTTGCTGACAGAAATCATGCATATATTGGGAACAAGTTTGCCATTTCATCCAACTTCACTCCGTTCACTTCCAATGCAGAGCCAATTTTGGAAAAAGAACACATTTAGATAAATATAAGTATAGAACTATGCACATTCCAAAATTTTCCTAATTTCTATTCAGACATTCTTGAACCAAATTTAAGCTACTAAATTTAATTATTCAGATATTCATGTAAGGATGTTTCAGAACTCTGATCAACTAATCTACTTTTCTAAAGAACACATTCATGTTTAATGTAACGTCAACTCTTTCTAATAATATTAATTCTGTTCACAGAATAATTAGCATGCAAATGGATAGGAGTACAAGTTGGCATCATTCTTATGTTGAAAGCAAACCTTACAACAGCAGACACTTGAAGAAGAGAGATAGATAGAGATCAGAGGTGATAGATATATGTGTCTTCTATTTTTCTCCTTTGGCATATTAGTTAATATGTCAAACTTGATCATAAGTACTTGAGGAGTGTTAATTCATTTGAGGATTCAAAGTGTTCCATTTGCTAATTTCATCGTCCTAATATGATGTCTAGGTTAGGCAGCTTCTTCGGTGAGCTGGACTAGATATTCTCTGATCGCGAGACTCTCGTGTTCTATTAAACAATGGAGATGAACATACACATATATAACAAATAAAATATGATTAAATGCAAAATCAGTATTCATTGCAAAGGTTAAAAAAGAAATGAAATGGTGAAACAAATGCATCTTTCAAGTACTAAAGCAGACACATAATATGAGACAAGAAATCAGTCTGACCACAACCCCCAAAAATTAAACTATTCATCTAGTATAAGCATTGGTAAAATGTCCATCAACATCCAAACTATTCATCTATCATTCCCATAGCCCTTCCCATAAAATCTTCTAAAACCAACAAAAATGAACCCAAACAATAATCACATCATCTTAACAACATTTATATGAAGAATTCCACACAAAATAAATAATAATTAAGAATAGTTTCTATGATCGACCACATCATCAACATTAAGAACTATGATCAGAAATAGCAATGCACTTGAAAATACCCACAAAAATCACGCAAATGATCCAAAAAAAAAAAAAGCAGTACTGATTTAGAATGGTTTAAAATTGCATAAAAAAGGGTTTACCTAATCTTCTTTGAATCCAGAAATCCACAAAGCTCCAAAGCACCTTCAAAGAGGGAACAATGAGATTTGATTTCCAAAATAGCTTCAGATCTAAATCGAAATAGCTTGAGATTAGGGAAAATCAGACATGATTTGGAGGCGATTGAGGCCTTGGCGCACGAAATGGGTGATAATCTTGTATGTGCGCTGCTGCTCAGTGGGAGGCCAAGTCTCAAAGTGGTGGAGGATGTCGATGTTGTTGGTGGGGTTGCCGGAGCGGAGAGAAGCATAGGCATTCTTGCCGAGCACGGTGTGGTACATGGGCGGGAAGTCGATGACTGACACCATCAAGGTGCCGTCGATGCCGAAGCCCACGCCCTTCAAGGAGGACTTTGGGGTGGCAACGAAGGTGAGGTGTCTCGCCGGAGATTCAGCCATTGCGGCGTAGCGCCGGTGATAAACGGAGGTGGTGGTGAATGGATGACTTCTAGCCGGACTTGGATTCTAGGGTTAGGATTCTGTCATTTTTTATGTTAAGAAGAGCTTTTGTTTATGTTTTTGTGTTTTTGGGTAAATGTTTGTATTTTTCGATTTCTAGGGTTTTGAGTTTGGGGAAATTGTGGTTTGTTTTTCGCTTCTTTAGAAGTTTAAATTTTGTTATATAATTTCTGGATTTTTTTATTATTATTTTTATGCGTTTATCTTAATCAAATTCATGCTTTTGGTATATCTTGGTTGTGAATTTAAATATCATAAACTCTACTTTGCTTGCCATATGATTATGCCTATTATGTTGTTTTGGATGCTAATAGGGTGAAGAAAAGGGTTCAGAGTGTTATCTTTGTTTCAGTGTTGGGTATTAATTTCACAATGTGTTTTTCCTTTTTTTTTATTTTTTATTTATTTTGGTGGGACAATTAAAATATATGGAGGGTTCACAGAACAACAAACATAATAATTTCACTTGATATAATTTTTATTTTAATAATTTTAAAGTAACATAACCGTCACATTGCATGATTTTCTAGTATACTTTTAATTGATTTATAGGATGAGAAAAAAAACCACTAAGGATTTTAGAGTAAAGTGAGCCAACATATAAAAATTGGTAATTGTGTTTATTCCAAAAAATTTATTTTCATGCATAAATATAAATATTTTTACTTTTCAAAATAAGGAAATTATATTAATATAAATAAGGAAATTATATTAATGTAAATTATATTTTATTTTTATGTATAATATAATTTTTTATTGTTAAATTTGTGACATATTTTGCGACGCGAATAGATCGTTGCAAATAATGTGTCTCAATCTATGTCGCAAACCAATTACATGCTAAGTCCCAAAAAGTTGCGACACATTTTGCGACATTCTTAGATGGTCGTTTTTTTGTAATGCAATTTGGTTCTTTCTGCAAGGTTATTGATTTTTTTGTTGTACATTGTTGTAATTTGTGTCGCAAATATGCAACATTTTTATGTGTTGCAAATTTATATGTCGCAAATAGCATTTTTTCTTGTAGTGTATAATGGGTTCTTTTCATATTGGCCCCATCTTAAACTATATATTTATCATACATAATCATGGAATTTTTCGGGATCTGTGCATGTTTCTTTCAAAATCATGTTGGTGTGCCTTTCAAATTAACACACCCACATGAAAATGAATAAATGATATAAAAAAACATGAGAGGCATGCATGCACATATATACTCACGTGCCTCACTCCAAAATATATATATATATATTAAAATCATGGAAGTTGTAATGATACCTTATGGTGATTTAATGTTGAAAGCACCTGCTCTTCATTTGGTATTGATGTGATTAAAATAAAAGAAAAGAATTAAAAATAATGTCATGCATATATACTCATGGGCTATCATTGGGGAATGAATAAATGATGTGCATTAATCATGGGTCCTACCAAGAAGGAATATACATGGGAAGAAATAATAATAATAACAATAAGAAAAATGGCAAGTGAATTGGATCTCGGATGGTCTGGCTATGTGGGGCTTAAACTAAAAAAATAATATAAAAAAATCTCTTATAAAAAAAATGAGGGAAAGAATGAGAAAAGCATGCAATACTATCCATGCATACCGTGCATGATTAAAAAAAAATATATGAGAGAAAGTGTTATGCAAAGAATGAAGATGTCGGGAGAGTCAATGGTGCCAAGGAAATTGAATGTGGAGAGGCACGTGCCAAGGAGCAGGGAAGCTGAGCTGGATAAATCTGTTGGCGTGGGAGCATCTCTACTAGCGATCCATAGAAGCATTAGGAAAAGGCACGGGAACATCCGACTCGGAGGCTATCATACACTCGGACAGGTGTCAGGGAGCAAAGAGTCCATTGGCTATGAAGAGGAGTTTGCTATGCCAGCTGGGCAGCAAGGAGAGGAGCGATTGGTGGAGGAGGATAGCAATTATATTAACTAAAAGGAGGGGATTTAAAAGGAGGGGAGAGCAAAGAAGGGAGGGTATTGAAGAACCTTGAAGGAATTGGGCCTGGCGTTGGCGCTCCGGTGATCGTCCGGTGACCAAGTTAGGAGGGAAGGCATTCCCATGTATCTTACTGCTTTCTACTTAATTTCGTCCGATCTACAGCTCTGTGAGATCTATTTCTCATTTACTTCAGTATTGTTGTTAATATGGGATTGATTGTGGAACTGTGAGTTTATTTCTCTTGCTTTGGTGTTTTCGGATCTGAATACTTGAATTACTGAATCTGTGTGGAATGATCCATGATTTCTTGGTAATTTGGGTGTGGATGAATTGTTCAATTGAAGAAACTCTATTCAATCTAACAAGATTTCTTGATTGGAAGTAGAGAAGTACTTTTGATTTGAGTTTTGAGTCATTTGAATTGGTTGTTCAATTGATTCATTACAGAAAGAATCAGAAGTATGCATACTCACGTGTTCGTTTTCTCAAAATAATGAGAAGCATGTTACTATATACCCACGTGCATCAATAAAAAATTTTAAAGGTGAATATGAGCATGGCATGCATGCATGGGCACTTAAGGCAAAGTCATGCTTTGAAAAGAGTGCTTCATAAAAACCTGCACCCATATATAATCATGTATAAGAATGGCCCATGCACCATGCAACCCATATCCCATTCTCAACATCAACGATGTAGCTAGTGAATTCATCAAGGCAAACAAATGAAATTAATTGAAAACTGAGACCACCAAAACAAGGTTAAGGCATGTTATGCAACCGATTCAAAACCTCATATTTCTTAGGGTTTGCTTTTATT
Source organism: Dioscorea cayenensis subsp. rotundata (assembly GCF_009730915.1). NCBI lineage: Eukaryota > Viridiplantae > Streptophyta > Magnoliopsida > Dioscoreales > Dioscoreaceae > Dioscorea > Dioscorea cayenensis. Next base: position 2,453,422 of record NC_052482.1, read on the forward strand.
ATCAGTTTTCATATCTTGAGGCAGCGGTAATTAAAATAAATGAATAAATATACAAATCTCATAGCAATAATGAGATAATTATCTTAAGGCGATAACAAGACGTGCAACGTGGTGATAAGGCACATAGACGGCGACATGCGATAATATATATATATATATATATATAACAAAACAAAAAAAATCAAAAATCAAAACCAAAATAGCCAAGTCGAAATTCAAGATATGAAAAGAGTCAAGACTTAAAATCCAAATAAATCGACAATTAAACTCAACAGTCTCATGATATCAGAAGTCAAAGACTCAAAGAGTTTCATAAGTCAATGTTTAAAAAATCAATATAAATCAACAATTGAACTCAGTAGTCTCAAGATATCAAAAGTCAAAGTCTCAAGAGTTTTACAAGTCAAGACTGGAAAGAAGCTTTACAAGCATGAAAGTTGAAAGCAAGTTTATGGTTCATCAACATTGAGAATTCATGACTTGAAATCCAAATTAAAATGCAAATTCAGGGCGCAAAATGTCCAAGACACAAGTTCACAAGTTTCTAAATCATGACGAAGACTAAATGTCAACAAAGTCAAAGCGTGTTTCACGGCAAACTAGTCAGAAGGAGATAAGATGCTACAATCATTTTTTACTTGGGCCTATAAGCCACATTCCCATAAGCCTAAGTGGCATCAAGACAATTTCAAATTCCTTGTATTAACAACGAAATTTGTAAATACATATTTATTGAAATAAATGAAAATTTATTGTCACAACTTATTTCTTTTTTCACACTTATTCGTTAATCGGAGGTTCCTGAGACAATGTCCAGGATAATTAACATTAGGGGCTTGCCCCTAATGGAAGTCATGAACCCATAATCTTTGAAGTCATAAACAAATTAAAAAAATTGATTTGTTATTTTTTTTTTCAACCGGTCAATCCTAATTAAAGACAGGGTGAAAATAAAGGAGTCCACAATGTCAAGTGTGACCGTTGGGTCTGATTGTTGTTCAAGTCTGAATGTTGTGTGCTAGTGTTTTCAGTGGCACTGTTTAGTCCTACAATAATGTTCATGTTAGGGGAGTTGAAGATGGAACAAGGATGGGAATTGGGTTGAGAGGCCACTTATGAAGGTGGGTAGCTGCTTTCCCAAGCAAGAGGGTTATGTTATATATATATATATATATATAGACAAACAAGAAAAGACAAGGAAGAAATTATTAATAAAGTACTTTGAAAAAATCTGGTCTGGTCCATTAAAAAAAATCCAAAACTCTATTTAGGACAAAAGTTGTTGGCATGATTTAGGTGTAATTTTCTTTTTTGCGCTGCCACGCACTCCATGATGGTCCATGGTAATTATATAATATACATATAAAAGATTATTTTAAAGTTAAAAAATATTTTTTTATAAAATATGGATAAATCGGGTGTTAGAGACTAGCACATGCGTAAACCATAGACTTAACAACACTTATAATCTTGACTTGAGTTTTGAACCCGCCTCTTCAATAAAATATGAAATTTTATCTAAAAAATTGAGCTTTAAATCCACTTCCTCAATGAGACATGAAACCTTACATAAAAGACTTGATATTAATAAACTTTATATAAATGAGTCATGACCAAATGATCTATTAGTATTTTAGTCATTGTTAAAAATTTTCACAAAATGAGATTTTTAAAAATGTGAGTAGTGATTATATATAAGTAGTTTTTTATTTTTTATTTTTTTTTTCAAAATTGTGCACCCACCTTGGTTAAATTTGTTTTAGGTGAATGGAAAAGGAGCAAAAATGGCATATGGGAAGTATAGTCAAATTGCGTGCATGTACAAAGTCAAACAATGCATGATCTTGATGATGAGATTGATAACTCATATAATATCAGGACTTTCCTGACCACCTGCTGCCAACATAATTAAACAAATAATAAAATAAGTTTGACAAATCATGTTGCAGATATTGATTGGTAAAAAAAACAAAGTACAACCAACACTACAACAAATTTGTGAATTATTGATATATTCAATAATATCATAAAATAATATATTTTTGTCACCAAAAATATTTTGTGACACTTTTTTACCGTCAACACATTTTGTCGTCTTTGCTCCGTCGCTGAAAGGTTAATGTGATAATTTACATGCTCGTCACGCAATGATACCTTTTACATGACAAAATTGTTATATGTTACCTATTTTATAATCATTAATGACACGTATTTTTATCACAAAATGTTATGCTAAGCTGTCATAAATTGTTATGAATTGTCACTAAATATGAGGTAAAGTTTTATCATTTGTGACATTCCTTTGATTTTTAAATAATAAATAACAAAAATATTCGTCACCTTTTTTAATAGAATAACGCCATAACAAATGTTGAATGTCACTATATATTGTTAAAATATATAATATTTAGTGACAAAAGTCTATTTTCGTGATGATGAAAATCATTCACTAATAAAAGGTAATTTTGTCATTAAATACATTGATCATTCAATTAAGGTGACAAAACTATAAATGTCACAAGAAAATACACTTTGTGACATGCATAGTTGTTAAAATATATGCCATAAATTAATTTTTTGTAATGTCACAATTAATCGAATATTATATCATTTGTGATATATTTTTAGCACAAACAATCAAGTTTTTGTGTCATATTTTAGTGAATATTTTTTAACAAATTATATAAATTATCAAAAAATTTATTTATGATATTATATCATAAATAAAATAAAATCAATATTGTTATTAAAAAAAGTAACACATTTATCATAATTTACAATCATAAGCTAGTCTTATGGATTAACAAATTTCAATTCGAAAAATGTTCCAATAACATTAAAAACATAGAATTCTTAAGTAAATCATATCGAAATAGATAGATAACTATTCTTGATGTAACTCTTGTCTCGATGGTGTTTATGATGTTTTGTTGATGCAAAGCTTGCCTCAATAAAACCTGAAATAAATATTTTTAAAATAATAAATATTAATTATTAAAAAGAGTAAATTAACAAAAGTAAAGTTCAATATATATATATATATGCACCTGAAAAATTAATAATAAACAAAATAGATACTCATAACACAAATTAATTAATTTATGACAAACTTTAACAACTTAGAGTGCTAATCAAACAAGTATCAAAATTATAACAATCTTCAATTATAAAACAATAATAATTCAAAAATACATAAATTAATAAAAAAAAACACAAGAATCACTACTAATGGCTAACCTTTGGAAAGAAGTATTTAACGTAATGATTGTAGCCGATGTCAATCTCTTTCCCATTGAAATAGTTGATTAAATATTCTCATCTCCACCGAACCGACATCACCACAAAAAAATATATAATCAGAAGCAAGTCAAGAAATTAAAATAATAATATCAGCAAAAAAGTTTTATGAACAAGAGAAGAAGAAAGATAATGTAGCCTAGTGATGATGAGAAAGAAAAAGAAAGATTGAGAAAGAATAGGGATTGAGAGAGAGATTTATATGGAATTTTTTTAAAATCTTTAAAAAATTTATATTAAATTTAGATAAATTAAAAATATTCAATTTTTTATAGGATATATCTTTTTATTGAATTAAAATTCGTAATAATTTAAAAAAAAAAAATTATTAACAGATTTAAACCAATGAAACTTGAATTTTAAATTATTACTGTAGCTATAAAAAATTCATTAATATCTATTGAAAATTACTTCAGTAATCTAAAGGCATTTTACAATTTAGAGGTTATCAAATAAATAAATTATATATATATATTATTAGTTTCTTAACTTAAAAAAAAATTTATTATCTAACTCATTGATGGTAAGATTTGCTCTTATAATTTAATTTATTGATAGTAATATGTATAAGAGTATTTTAATATAAAATATCTGGAATAAAATTTTTAAAATTCAAAAAATTTAAAAGAGATAAAGATAGTTATTTGAATTCAAATAAAAAATAAATTGTTTAAAATAAATCAAATGAAATAAAAACTAATATATGAATGCTACAACCCCCTCCTCACAATTTTATTTTTTGAAAAAGTAAAGCAATGTACAAATTGATATATATAGTTTAAAAAATTATATTATATTTTGAAATATTGTCTACCCTTAGTATTAAATTGGTTTTGTATATAAAAAATTTTATATTCTTTTTGCATATATTGTTTTACTTTTTCTACAGTTTTTGCTTGCAAAAGTTATTTATATAGTATAAAAATATGTCTTTAGAAAAATATTTGGAAAAGTCTGTTGTTTGCTTTCTACCTTCAACAAATTGTTATGCATGATATCAAAAATTATATTTTATAAAAATATTTATAAAAGAAAAGTGTTGTTTGCCCTCTTCATGTTTTACGTGACCCACGTAAAAAAGTTTTAGCTATGTTCTTACTCATATCCATGTCAATTTATATAAATAACTTTATTATATTTTTATCCTAAATTAATAGTAAAGCATAAAAGAATGTTTATGTCATTTAGTATTTTTATCTTCCAATGACATTTAGCATTTGACTACCAAAAAAATTTATTAGTGAGAGATGATTAATGTCATTAAATTTAATAACAAATAGTGACATTTTCCAATATCATCACTTAATTCGATATTTATTTGTGACAATAATACAATGTCATTAATACTTATATTTTGGTGACAAACCTATGTGTCATAAAAATAAATCAAGATACAGGAAAAAAATTCAAATTGTCATTAGTAATATATGTTATTATTAGTGACATTATATAAAATTTAGTTTAAAAACAAGATATTTAAAATTTGACACAAAAGAAATATTTTATTAATGACGTACTATATTTGTCAGTTAATATTTAAGCCGTCACTAAAAATACAAGTGCATTTGGAGCTAAATCTTTTGTAACAATATCATGTGACAATTTAAAATATCGTCACATAAAATTCCCAAACAAAAGAAATGAGTGACTAAATAATTATTTTGTCACGTTATGTATTCTTTTTGTGACGGAAAATCAATGTGTCAAAATTAAATTTGTCACTAATTATCAATTTTGTTCTAGTGAAAGAATGTTGCTTCATCCCAATCCATGGCAATAAATTATAGGGAATCAAAACTACTGGCCAATTACTAAAAGATATACTTAAAATCTTGAATGGATTAAATCCATTTGAAGAAAGCCCAAGCCTAACATTTCATGGTTCTTAAGCAAAATCTGGATATCTTGCATCAAATGATTTCCATGCCTCAGCATCGTCAGGGTGTCTCAAACAACCATCATTTGTTCGACCAGTAGCATGCCAAACCATATCAACTGCAGTCTTAGAAGACATGAAAATCCTCTGTAATCGTGGTATTAAAGGAAAATACTATAAAAACTTTGCGGGTCTCTTATGAATGATATCACCATCATCATCCAAAGATTGTTTGAGATCATTAGACACCCATCAAGAACGCCGCACACATGACAAGATTGTTGATGTTCATTATGCTCCCAATATAGCATGCAGTTATTAAGGAAACTATGAATTTTTTCATACCCAAGACCCAAATCCTTGATGACTTTCTTGGACTCATGACTACTTTTAGGAATACGGCAGGGATTCTTTTGAAATTCAATCAACGGATCGAGCCCTTTTTCAGATCTCTCAAGGTTGTTCTCAGTCTATCCCCACATGACAGTTTCGCATCGACATCACGTGCAACATCAATTTCATACAGATGGGATCCCAAGTCTCTTGATCAACGATGCATGTTGAAGCATTCCCTAACATCATCCATGCCATCTTTTCCTAACCTGGGGGTTATGTTAGCAGAAATTTAAAATTAAGCGCTTTGTGAAAGTGGTTGTTATTAGTAGTGATCAATGTTCTCAGTGGAAAGAAACCAACATGTATATCTTAGTAGAATTCCATCCTATATTAAATGTTCAAGCACTACTTCACGTTACAGCTAATGAATATTTCACGCATTTTACGCGAAAAGACATACAATCATACCTATCTTGACTTGCATTATCAAATGCAAACTTAATAAATTCTTCAACTCCATTTTTCATATTCTTGGCTCAACCTTGACTTGTGCATCTCAACTCTTATTCATTTACGCTTACTATATAAAAATAACAATTGGATAGTTACAAATATTGATTATTATAAAAGAGAAATCCCTACCTTTCAATTAATGTTATGTATGTATGTCATGCAATGCATAATATAAAACTAATTTAAATTTAAAAACTATTACAAAATATAAGGTTTTTAAACTAAATTGAAACTATTCAATTGATAACATATATATATATATATATATATATATCATCCTCAATTGGTATAGCAAAGAAACAAATCTAAGCAAAACTGCCCAACAAGAGAACAGCCGGAGGTGAGTGTTCGTCACAAGACGTAGAAGATCACTACCCTGCGTTTGACGGTCAGATAGCGGGTGAGCAAGGAAGGCGCAGTGACGATGGCACAGTAGAGAATGTGATCAGACCCTGGCCCTGGTAAGAGCAGATCACTGAGAAAGTCACACCACTGGGACGTTGTAAATATAAAGGCAAGGAGGTGCGGAAGAGAGAGATGGGAGCACAGAAATTGCTTGGCAGTTTACATCGACAAGGAGTTCTTAGATTGTTTAGAGAAGAAACATAAGTACTTGCAATTACATCACCATCTAAAATGAACATAGAAAAAGGTCAAACAATATCATAAGTACAACTATATCATCATACAAAAGCATAGGAATTTGACCAACATGGCATGTAAAAAACTCTACAATTAAAAAAAATAAAGAAAACTGACTAAAAATTCAATAAATATTTAGGTAACTCAATTAGCATATGAAACCAATTCTTAACATACTATGTAATATGAAACTAGAGGAAATAGGATCATTGGTTTTCAAAACTCAAGGATTAAAGAAGATCATAACACAATTTAAAAATCAGCCTTGATTAAATGGCATAATATAAACTAGTGGCGCATCATGCATTTAAGTAAAACTTGTTAAACTTAAACTGCATTTGATCACAAAGTATACTACTGGCAACAATGAATTTTCTAAAACAATAGCATTAAGAGTCAAAACAAAACCAACAAATACTAAAGTTTACCTATCTACTCAGGCAACATTAGCCTCTTTGATTGTTCTTACATGTTTGCAAACATTTTAGAAGATACATTTTACTCCACAAGATGATCCGTCAATAATCCAATAAGAAGACTTTTTACATAAAGTACATGCTAAAACTCTAGATCAAATGATCTTTTTTTCAAATGAGGGGGAGGGCGGCTCAAGTATAGGTCCTAGCTGGAGATCCTCCTTATTCCTAAAAATCACACCAAAATTGCATCAAAAACTAAACACAAAACATTCCAACAAAAACTGAATACCCAAAACCTAAGCTTACAGGATAGAACTTGAGATTCTTAAGGAGATCCGCAACTACCAATCAGCAGCCCCTCCACATCAAAACCATCCTTGTAGAGCTGCAACAAAAGGTGTGACTACAGTGATTTAGCAAGGATTTATCACAAATTACTGAAAGATAAAAAGATTACAACATTTGAACCCCAATGAAACAAAAAAAACCTAAAAAAGGCATGATCAGGGAGCAAATCCTCATGAATATAGACATCTACTGTGAGGACAATGATCGGGGAGAAAATCGGGTAGCAATGCTCTCTTGGTTGCCACACATACACATAGAGTTTAAAGAGAGAGTGAGAGAGACAAACACCAAGCACCAGGAGATTTTGTAAACAAATCTCCGGCTGTTTATACAACTAAATGCCACAGATTAAAATTTTGTTCTTTTATAATTATTGAGAAAAATGAACTTCCCGGCGTTTATTACAAAAATGCCGTTCAAATAACACATTTGCCCGGGGCATTTTTAATATATAAACACCATGACAAAAAATAAATTCTCGTGCCCAAGTTTTTCTTAGCCCGCGAAGTAACCTGCCCGGTGTTTTGGTAAAAAAAGGCTATAAAATGTACTATATGGCCGGCTTTTATGTAAAACACCGCCATAAAAGCACCTCAAAAGCCCTAATTTGTAGTAGTGCATCCTTCCAAAGGAGGTGACAGTCAAGATGATCACTGCTACAAATGTGGTAAGAAAGAGCACTATGCATGAGATTTTTGGCATAAGAAGAAAGGTAAAGGGAATGCAGCAACATCAAGAAGCTTCCAAGATGCCAAGCATCAAGAAAGATATGATAGCGAAGAAGAAGAGTGGGATGTTGAAGCAATATTTGCAGTGGTCAACACCGAAGTGGAGGAGCAAGAAAAGAAAGAGGAGATAGCTCTAACAGCAATAACAAAGCATAAGAAGATCAATTACTAGAATGATTGGGTTATCGACTCTGGCTACTCCAACCACATGACTAGTGATATCAAGAAATTGGAGGGCCTTAAGAAGTATAAGGAAAGCAAGTGATTGTGACAGCTAATAACTCCAAGCTACCAATCACCCACATCGGTAAGACATTAATCTCTCCACCCTTCAGTCCAGGTCTAATTAAGTTATAGGGAGTTTATCATGTTCTCGTCATGAAGAAGAACCTGTTGGAGCCTATCAATGTGATGTCTGTGGAATTAGATTATCTAGATAATTAAGTTAATTTCACAACTGACAGCACAAGGGAATTACGTGGTATTTGTGCCACAGGAGGTTAAGGTGTACCGCAATCTAAAGGCGTCAAGCACACCAGCAATGGAAGGATACAAATTGGAGTCTATCTATGTGATGTCTACGGAATCAGCTTATGTGGATAAGACTCAGAAGAATGAGATGTCTGATCTCTAGCACATACGACTAGGGCATGTGAGCTACCACAAGTTGAAGATGATGGTCAAGAAGTCAATGGTCAAAAGCTTGTCCGACATAGAAGTATGGACTGACACAGTATGCGCCGAGTGCCAATTTGGTAAGGCTTGCCAACTTCCTTATCAAAAATCTAAATGCAGAGCCAAGGAGCCTCTGGAGTTAGTGCACTCTAACGTATTTGGCCCAGTTAAACAAGCATCTATTAGTGGTGCCAAATACATGGTGACCTTTATCGATGACTTCTTGAGGTATATATGGGTATTCTTTATGAAACAAAAAAATATGAAGCATTTTCCAGGTTTAAAGAGTTCAAGGAGAAAGTGGAGTGTGAGCTTCACAAGAAGTGTACGGTGCCTTCGTACCGATAATGAAAGAGAGTATATGTCTCAAAGAGTTTGGTGCCTATCTAAAAGAGCAGAAGATCTAAAGGCAATTGACCTACCCCAACACTCAACAACAAAATGATGTAGCTGAGAGGAAGAACTGGCATATTGCAGAAGTGTAACAAAGCATACTATACGCCAAGAATGTTCCATGAAAATTCTGGGCAGAATGCATGGAAATAGTGGCTCACATCATTAACTGTCTTCCTCAAGAAAAGATGGGTTTTGTCTCTCTATTCCAAAGACTATGGAAGATCATACCTACAGTAAGTCACTTCAAGGTCTTTGGATGTGTGTGCTATGTTTTTGTGCCTAATCATCTCAGAACCAAGTTTGATAAAAAAGGCATTACGATACATCTTTGTTGGATATAATGAAGAAAGAAAAGGATGGAGGTGTTGTGATCCAGTGACCGGGCACATCCATATATCAAGAAATGTAGTCTTTGATGAAGCGTGAGCTTGGTGGCCTTCAGTAGACTCAATCTAACCAAATATGAAAGAGACAGAGGCAATGGAAGAAGAGTTACTTAAGACCAAGTTCAAGAGGTTCCAACAAATAAAGAAGAAGAAAATCTAAGATTATCAGTGACCAAGAGTCCATGGAAGACAGGAGTTTATGGAGAAGCTAAAGAAGACTCTACATAATTACTAGAAGAAATGCCTCTACCCTTAAGGAGATCATCCAGAGTAAGGTATCCCAGTCCTAAGTATGTAAATGCTACACTAATCATGGAGGTTGAAGAACCAACATCTTATCAAGAAGGCATTATATGGCTTGAAGCAGGCTCTAAGAGCATGGTATGGGAAAATTATAGATTTTCTTATACAAAGTGGCTACAGGTTGACAGCATCAGATTCGATCCTACTCATCAAACACAAAGGAGGCAAGATGGCCATAGTCCTGGTGTAAGTTGACGAACTCATCTTAACTGGAGATCTCACTGAAGAAATCCAGCAAACGAAGAACAATCTTTCAGTCCGGTTCGAGATAAAGGAGCTTGGAGAATTTAAGCATTTCCTAGGACTCGAAGTCTAGAAGACAAAGGAAGGTATATTCCTCTGTCAACAAAAGTATGCAAAGAATCTATTATGAGACATACAAGATGCAAGAGTGTAAGCCACTATCTACACCAATGGAGTCAAATATCAAGCTTCATGTTGGAGAAGGGAAAGATCTAGAAGATTCACATATGTATCGACAACTGGTAGGTAGCCTTATCTATCTAACACTTACTCAACCTGACTTGGCATATGCAGTTGGAGTAGCAAGCCGCTATATGCAAAATCCCAAGAAGCTACACTTGGAAGCAGTTTGGCGAATACTTCGATATCTAAAATGAACTGTAGATTACGGCATCATATATCAAAAAGGTGGAAAATGCCAAGTAACTGGATATTGTGACACTGACTACTCTCGAGATTGTGACACAAGGCGGTCAATGACAAGTTACGTCTTCAGCCTGGGATCAAGAGCAGTGTCATGGTACAGCAAGAGGCAACCTCTTGTCTCTCTCTCTCTCTCTCAATAAGAGAAGCTGAGTTTAGAGCAGAAGCTATGGAAGCACAAGAGAGCATGTGGCTTATGCAACTACTAAGAAATCTTCATCAACCAATTGAATAGGTGATTCTTTATTGCGACAGCAGGTGAGCAATATGTCTAGCAGGAATCCAATGTTTCATGCTAGGACAAAGCATATTGAGGTACACTACCACTTTCTAAGAGAAAAATTGCTGCAAGGAAAGATTCACATGAAGTTAACGCCCACAGAAGAGCAAGTTGATGATATTTTTACTAAAGGTCTTAGCACAAAGAGATTTGAAGATATACGTGCACAACACAGAGTATTTAGCAAATCAGCAATTCAAAGTAAGTCGGCGCTGAGGGAGAGTGATGAAGAGCAGCACGTCCTAGAACACTTGAATCATCATCTTCATCACACCTACTCATGCATCTAGAAATTGCCACCGCCTCACATATTTGAAAATCCATGAATCTATAGCATTCTAACCACCGACTTATCACTCTATAAATTGGTGTTTCCCATTGCTTATGTAACCATTCAAGTGAGTAAGTTAAGTAAGTGAGTGAGTGCATAGTGAGAGTGAGTACTAGTGTGAGAAAGTGAGAGTGATAGTGTAGTTAATAGAGTGTAAATTTTTGAAGTATTAATAAAACAAATTCCAGATATTCTCTCTCCTCTCAACAAAAAAGATAATATTACAAAGAACAAAGAGACAGGACTAAAACAAACAAATTAAAACTGCATTATAGAGAGATTAAGAGAAATTGCTAAGGAAGGTAGAAACAAAATATACTTATTTGTTTATAAGCTTAAAGTTAAACATCAATATACAAATTTTATCAAAATATAAATTAATTTTAATTTTTCTCTATTTTTTATTTTCCTTAATAAATGAAGACAGAAGAATTCAAAATAGTTTAATTTTGTAATAATTTTTTTCATTGACTTTTGAGGGCCATGTAAAAAATTTTGCAGTTTTGTATACTTTTGCAGCATTTCAACTAACAACAAATTTTGTTGTAAGTTGAAATGCAACAAAATATTTGGGTTAAAATCAGCATTCTTCACTCTCCACATTATGCATTAAAAGAAAATAAACTTACAGGGTAATAAATTGTTAACATAATTAAACTTATACTTATTTATGCTTTATTAAATTTAGTTTTTTTAAAATATACTAATTTGTATTTAATTTTAATTAAAAAATATTTTTAGTATAAAATTAAATAATTTTATATATTTTTAATTTAATAAAATTATCATTAAATTAATTAATTATTTTTTTTGTGTACATTAGTGTTAAGAGTTGATAGGGAGAGTTAAATCAATTATCTAGAGTTAGTGCTTCATTATTTAAGTTTATTATTATTATTTTTAAATATAATAAATACTTTATTAAATCAATTAGTTAGTTTAAAAATTAAATTAAATTAATTGTTTTAGTATAAATTATTTTTTTAAATGTATTAAATAATTAATAATAATACTGTATAATGGGGGTAATCTCACCCCCTCCACTTACATGTGACCATATCTTCTAACTTACATCAAACCAAACAAATTAAAAGCAATGCAGCATTTCCAGTTACAGCAAACCAAACAGTAATAATGTAAATTGAAATGCAGCATTTTCAGTTATACTATAATTTCACTTACAGACAACCAAACAACCCATAACTTTATTCTAACAACTTTAGATATAGAAAATTAATATTTATAATATATATACATATACATACAAATAAAATGGATTCAATTTAGTTATGATCTTGAATCTATAGTCACTAGGATTTTATCAAAACAAAAAATTTGCCATTGACAAAAGGCAAAACCTTAACATTGAGATTACAATATCAAGTTTAAGATGAACTGCTTAAAACTATACCATGAATCTCTTCTTTGTCCATTAACTTTAGATCTTGTTTTAATTGGTATTATATATAGGCAAGACGCTCAGATTCTACATGACGCATTATTCATATATAAGGTCGCAAAGGCCAAAGTAGTATGATTTTACTTGTATGTGCAAGATCATTGCTTGATTTTATCAACATCTCCAGATAAAATTCATTTAATAATCTTCTATAATTTGGTTGTTGGAAGATCTATATCATTGACATGACTATGATCAAAATGGAAAAACTTCATACCTGTTTCATCGGCACTTTCTTCGGGGCTGCAGAAGAAACTGAATCAGACATTGGCTTGCTTGGAATTGGAGGTGCTTAAATCAGGAGGAAATTTGGAGGCAAAGTGGGAACCAAAGCATTTGGAGAAGAAATGTTTCTATGCACATTCATCTCAAATTCCCAACCTACAAGCCTAGTCAAATTGCGACAATAGCATATTTCTGTGCAGTGCCATGAAAAAATAAAAATAGAAGAAACATAAAACTGCATGCAAAGACTAAATTGGAACAAATTTCAAGGAAACACACCACATAACAAAATGCAATATGCTAGTCAGATATCAAATTCTATAAAAAGAAATAATAATAAAAGGGTAACCTCAACTTGAGTTTTACAACACTGATTACATTAAAATGCAATATGCTAGAATACCAATACTTGAAATTTCTAGAAGCAAAAACATCCAAGTTTCCAGGTCTTAAGAGACTGTGGCAGCTCATGATTTCACATTCATAATCAGCACTGTTGTGGAAAGGAAAGATTTCATTATAAATGAAATTCCAATCTTTGTGGTTAGAGATAAGAAGAGGCAAAATTTTCCAATATCCATCAATTTAGTGTGCAGTGGAATTTAAAAGATGTGAAAAAGTTATTGCTTTTCATTTACTAAAACTAAAAAAAAACTTCAGTATTAGCTTAACAACACTGGCTGCATCATACAAATCCAAGATTGACATCTACAACAAAATTTCAAGCACCAAATCATGTTAATTCTCGAGTAAGAAAAAGATTGGGTAGAAATTAAGGGGATGATAAACGAAAATCAAGCCAAATATATTGATCTAATAAAACTAGTCAAAGTCTCGCCATCAATTTTTCCTGGTAAGTGCCCAATTTCATTAATACCAGTCTTAGAATCATGGCCCATAGCTTTGTTCAACATTGGTCGACGAATTGTTGCATTTACAATTGATGTAGTTTAGAAGGAAAAGCCAAATCAAATGGTAGAATCAAGACAACGAAAAACGTAAAAAAAAGCTAGATAAGTGTACCGGATCATATAAAACCTTCGAAGCAAAACTAGAAAAATTGGCAATAGCCTATGTTCTTGATGATGACAAGATCAAAACACCTTGAATAAGTCATTTCTCAGATCGATCACAAAATTTAAGCACAAGCATAACTAGTTTATAGGATGAATTCAAATCATATGACCTAAGCAACAATTTCGATGCATGATACTTTTTAATAGAACAGAAAAGGATGCCAACAATAGAAAATAGAAAATAAGGTATCTAATAGAATAGATTAGATCGCCATTTTGGTTGATTAAGTGGCAAAGAGCAGAACATAATTTTGTTTCTTAATTCTCAGAAATGCATTTTGCTAAGATTGAAAGGAATATGTTGATCAAGTAAATTAAATAAAAGCATGTGGCTGACCATATATGCATTGGTAAAATGTTTCCTGCTGCAAATTTGCTCGCTGATGGACCTTGTGCAATTCTGGCCTAAGAAAGTTGATGCATCCATTGAAAGGAATCTAATGCCTGTCGGATGTGGGTCTTGTGGGTTCTAACTGGTCCCACATGCTGGTACACTCAAACCAAACTCCTTCTCATTTTTAGTCCCACATTGTGTATTTCAGAGAGTTGTTAGGGATCTCTTGGCTATAAATATATGTCCAACCATGAACCCAAATCATACACTTGCTTACTTTTTTTTCTCACATTCTCCTTCTCCCGGGGTGTGCTTTTTGCATACCTGGAAAACCCGAATATTCTTGTTCTTATTCTATGGTTCTTTGCCTAAACCTTGTGAGAGTTCTTCCTTCTTGGGTTAGTGTATCCTGCGCTTGGAGTGAGGCCAGAAAATCCTACCCAAGGGAGGTCAATTCAGCATTAGGGCAGTTCTTACGCACGCCTACCCCAGGCTGGAAATTTCTAACTATTATTTTGAATTATTACTGTAGTTTGTGTTTGATTGCATCTTATATTTCTACAGTTTTCATTTGTAGTATTTGCATGCTATACAAATAGTATATTTCCTACAATCTAATGCTGAATTGTTGTTTTATACCTAATCTATTTAGCTGCAAGTATGTTTCTGTATTTTATAAGCATATTCTGCAATACTATATTCTGTACATATAATACTGTAGAATACCTTATTCCCACATGTATAATACTGTACATTATATTCTTGTATGCAAAAATTTTATAGACTGTATTTTATATGTAAAAAATTCTTATATACCGTATTCATATATATAATACTATAGCTCATATTTCTGTATGTATGTTTCTACAATACTGTATTTCTGCAAGTTAAATTCCTACAAGTTAATTTCTGCAATTTATATCAGTTCTTTAAATTCTGAAATGTTAAAACTTGCTTGTGTCACATCAGTAGACCTTGTACCTGATTAACGTACATTACACACACATGGATGCACAATTTGACACTTCTTGTAAACCTGTCAAGTTTGACGGTAAGGTGAACTTTAGGAAGTGGTAACACTAGGCTGAATTTTGGTTGTACACCGTAGGAGTATCCACAGCCATTACTCTATCCTTTGATTTTGATTCCTCTGATCTTGATCCTAGTGGACTTCGCCGATTATCCATCTCGAATGTAGACCAAACATCTAGCTCCTTAACTCCTAAAGAGATCAATTTCCACTATCGCCATAGAATTCTTAGCATTCTTTCTAATCATCTTTATGACTACTTTGATTAGAAGACTGCTAAGGATATATGGAATGCCCTAGAAAAGGAGTATGGCATTGATAATGCTACTAGGATTAGCCACTTGAGAATAGAGTTTGAGAACTACAAGATGGTAGATGGGGTAGAGGGACTGGTTGGGAGCATTTTTAACTAAGTGGGCATATTTTCAAAAGTAGAGGGACTAGTCGGGAGCATTTCTGAGTAGAGGGACCAAAAGGGAAGAGATAGAAAAGTGCAGGGACCAACTAGGGTATTATACCAATATTAATTTGCGACATATTTTAACAACTATACATATCTCAATATATTTATTCTCTAATGATTTTTAAATTTTTATCATATTTAATTGAATGAAAAAAATGTATTTAATGATAATTTTTTTAAGGTATAATACCCGAATTGGTCCATCTACTTTTCTCTCTTCCCTTTTGGTCCCTCTACTCAAAAATGCTCCCTACTAATCCTTTTACTTTTGAAAATGATCCAATTTAGTCCCTCTGCCCTTAATCTCTTCCCATTTAGTCTATTTTAGAGTAGAAGGGACTAAGTAGAACCATTTTCAAGAGTAAAGAGACTACTTGGGAGCATTTCTGAGTAGAGAGACGAAAAGAAAAGAGAGAGAAAAGTAAAGAGACCAATTCGGGTATTATACCTTTTTTTAACAATGCTAGAAGAAAAGACATGAAATGAAGCTTTTTTTTCTCATCGCCGGCATTCATCAAATTTTGCATATTAGCTCCGGTGAACCTGTTTTCTTCTAGCAATTTTCTCGAAGTCAACATCCATGCAAAGACAAGACATTCCCTTGTGGGTGTTTTGATGCTTGAATACAAACATATTGCCAAAATCTCCATTAATATTTCAGTAGGTCAAGTTGTGGCCTGATATTCTTTGCTCCTAGCAATTGAGTAGACGTTAGAGTCTCGCCGATACAGCAAGAGCTACCTAGAGAAATTGCTCTCGATGGGCGGTAAGTCACCTAGAAAGAAATTTAAGAAAATCTTGATTTGATCATTTGCTCATGTATTAATATATTATATCAATGTGTCTGCCTCTCTTCGAGGGTTGCAGATGAAGTGATTTTGTTAGACGAGAATGTTACAATAGGAGCTTCAAATGATTTCATGCACGTTACACATATAGTGAGGTAAATGGTGGAAAGATTTGGTTTAAGTAAGGTAGCGTAAATGGACTTCATTAAATAAATATTCAGAATATTTAGGAAGTATTTAACAATTTTTTATCCAAATTTATCATTCATATTTAATTTAATATACTACTCCAACTTCTAATAAATCATGTTCAACTATATGTTTTATTAAATAAAGATAATCTTGAAAAATTAATTTAATTTTTAATTAATTTTAAATTATCAACTTACTCTAACTGATTTTCTTAATCTATGTGAATTTATTAAAATGGACAAGTACATCAGTGCGCCAAGTAGTTATCTAAAGTACAGTTAATTTAAACCATGAAAATACCTACCCAGAAGGACTATTCAATGGCAACTATAGTTGTAGTAGATGCTGAGGTGAGGGAACTTGTAGAGAAAGGCATACTCAACATCTAAGACTATAAGGCATACTCAACATCTAAGACTATAACTACCGCTCACATGTGTTGAATCTGCTGGCCATTAACTGATTAGGCCAGCGTGTTTGCCAAGGTGGTAAAGCAAGAATGGTGGAGAAGCTGCTTGCACAACACCAAAATAAATCTTTAGTGGTATTTATTTTGGTTATTTGCGGTGTTTTAAAACACCGCTAAATATGGTAATGGCATTTTCAAAAAATGCCAGCATAAACGCTGGTGGTGATTAGGGGTGAGCAAAAACATTCACATCCAATCCGGTATCTGATTTTTTAACCTAAATTTTTTGGGTACTCGATCCCGAAAAAAGGGTTGGGCACCCTATCCGAATTTTTAAGAGAAAAACACAATCGGATCCAGGTCGGGAGAAATTAAAAACTAGGTACCCGAATTTGATCCGGTTTTTAGTACATTCTTATATATATATATATATTAATAAATTTAAATTTTACAAGGGTTAAAAGTAAAAAAAAAAAATCCAAATCCCTCATCTAAACCCTTTAACTATATATATTAATAAATTTAAATTTTACAAAGACTAAAAGTAAAAAAAAAAATCAAAAACCCAAATCTAATAAGTAAAAGAATTATATACTTATATTTATATATATTTATTAATAAATTTTAATTCTAGAGGGAACCCTGGCTCAAACCCCCATTGGCCATAACACCACCTCTTCTCTCTAGCCTCCATCCCAGTCTTTTCTTTTTCATCATTGTTGTCACGGCAAGTCAGATCTCTTGTCTATGATCATTATTGAAGAGATGCTTGATGGTGCAGAAGATATTTGATTTTTTTTAATATTTAAAATTGATAAAACTCTGTATTATTTTTATTATAATTTTTGTTATGTGAAGAATAATATAGGATTTTAATCCTATTTATAAGTAATAAGTTTTTCACATTTGTTTTTTATGTAATGTTGTTATATAAAACAATTCGAATGAGTTAATTAATGAAACATAAATTTGGATCCGGATATTTGATATCCGATCCGGTTTAATTTGGGTACCTAATTTTCGGTACCCGATTCAAACCGTGTCAGATATGGGTTGAATTTTTGTCGATCAGAAAAACCTGGTACCGATCCGGTTTTAAAAATCAGATTAGGTACCCTGTTTTGGTCACTCCCTAGTGAAGATCCTATCGATAATGTTCCAGCCATTCGTGGTGTTTTTAAAAAAGCGCGCTAAAGTTCAAATTTACTGGAGTTTCTGCAAAATCGGCGTCAAAACCCTAAAGTTCACGGCGTTTTTGGAAAATGCTGCAAATTAAACACCGCTAAAAACCCTTTATGGTGTAGTGTTGGTGGACCAATTGGAAAGTTCAGTGGAAGATGAGGCTTTTGAAGTACCAAGTGATCTATTGTATTTGGGTTTTGTTAGTGTTTTTCACAAGTAGTGAGAGTTTGAATCATGGGATAAAGGTACAGTTTTGGGAGTGTGAGAAGTAATTGTCTATGGATGGTTCCAGTGCCCACACGTTCGCGGGCCTCACCCCACTTGTTCCGCCAAGCCTTATCCACACCCATGCCTTTCTTAGCGGCCTATCTTAAAAAAAATGAAGAGATTTGGCTTGCACCAATGAATTATCAAGTTGTCTTTTAAATATCAAGGGAATGTTATGTCTAGTTGGTCTTGTTTTCTGTGTGTGTATTAAATTGTAAAAGTCCGGCTGAGTTGACCAGAGTTTTCTCTTACGTTGTAATATTACCTATGAACTAAAGAAGAGTAGTATTGAGCTGTGACTTTTGTGAGAAATTCATCTTCAGTCCTCAACAACATGGACATCCTTCACAAACTAGCTCAACTTAATTCTCATAGAAAGGGAGACCGTTGAGTCATGAGTCTGTTCATTGACGGCAAAGCTGAGAACTCCATGTAGGAAAACCAAAGACATGCATGTATGCAGTAGCTCAGAAGTTTGATATTCATATATATTCACACTTATCTATATACGCCAACAAAGAATATTCACACTTATCTATCTACAACAACAAATCAATATAGTAAAGAATAGGTTTTTTTCCGATGCAAAAGTCCACTACAATTTTTGGTTTTTGGCAAATGTGTAAAAGTGATGTTTGTACAGCTTGTGTGCAGAACGGTCAAGTGTGTCTTGTCTGGTATCTTGCTTTGGACTGCTCAGAAAAAGTGAGGTATTATGCATCTTGCCCCTCAGTCCCTGGGATTGCATTAGATGGTCCCTGCATATAATGTGAAAAAAAGCATCAAATGTCACTAATTTCAGGACAAGAATTGGAAAGGTTATGAGATTGTCTTAATTTCCAAGAGATGATAGAAAAAATATCACAGCACATAGGGCGCTTGCTGAAGTTATTTAGAAACTGCAAAATTACAATATGCTCGATAAGAAATGCATTATTAAAATAAAAAAAGCCACTGGAAACATATATAGGAGTTGCTTACCCCAGCATTGTTTTGAACTTGTGCAAGGGTTGCAATAACATCTCCTATAGTGGGTCGGTCCATAGGATTATGTTCCAAACATTGATAAGCAAGTTTCATCAAAACAGTTGCCTCTTCAATGGAATATTCACCATTCAAACGAGAATCTAGAATGATAGAGATTTTTTTACCCAATACCAGCTCTAGTGCCTGGAAACATGAAACATGAAACATGATTAATATAACAAAAAGATCACACATTATTTTGAATACAAGTCCAGAAATGCAAAAGAAAATTTGGGTGTGCATAGTTATAATGCTTTTGGCTACTAAAGAAGTGAATTGCACTGTCTGCTGATTCACTTAATCCGCAATTCACTTGATCATATGCTTAATAAAAATTGAAAAAAAAAATGTATAAAAGAAAATCAGTAGAAAAAAAGAGGCAGAAATTAATTAATATATGAGATATATGGCATGCATAAAAGCTCAATTACCTCGTCTCGCGGAATTTTCTTTCCGCTAAGTAGATCTTGTAGCAGAATGCCAAAGCTGTATATCATGCTTTCAGGAGTGACCATTCCTGAAAAAAAGAAAAAGAAAAAATTTTCTTTTTGTAGGAATGGTTCACACAATTATTTGGTTATACCTTTTAATTAAAATACAAAACCAACTACTTAATAATATTTTCTTTACTAAAAGAGAATCAGAGCGCATGTAGACAACTATAACATGGTCAAATATGCCTGCCAACTACAACAAATGAATTTCAAGCAATGATAGGTCAATACCCGATACGCACTCTGGAGGCGTGTAAGAAATGTTAGTGCGGTAACATCTACCTTTCCTGTGATTTTTTGCAAGACCGAAACAAGAAAGACAAGGACTGCCGGCCTACAACAAGAACAAAAGCATCTAAGGTTGCTAGCTTTATTAATCAATTTCATTAGTATTATCTAAAGATCTATTTCTTTTAAAAATAATAACTAATATGACCTCATCAAGAAGAACTTTATTTGGATTTAGATCAAAATACAAAGTTCGTGCTTCATTGATACAATATTCCAAGGCTTCTGCTATATAGCATGCAACTCTTAAGCGCATAGACCACTCCATGGTCCTATTTCTAGCTGCAGAAACAATTAGAAATTATTTAACATCTTTAAACATGATGGAATGAAGATACATGAAAAATTTGTACAAAATGCTTAGATGCTTATGAAACTTTTTATCATTCTCAACAAATAAAATCGATCAACATAAAGAAACACATCTAAATCTATGAAAATTCAAATGAAATCAAGCAAAAAGATATACCATCGACATCGTCAACACACCAGAGCAAGTCTAATTGTAAGCAAGATATGATGAGCTATATGTCCTTACAGGGTTTTAAAGCTTCTAGAGATAGAGTGAAAATAATTGACACCCATTTTTTAGAAATACATGGCATCATTTCTCACATGTTGCTCCTTGAGTTTGATTTCCCAAACAAACTGGAAGCTTGTTGAAAATATTCTATTAAAACATCAGACATGCTGAGGGCTGACAAACAAGGAAGAGCTTGGAGCAGCTTACCATAGAGCTAAATGTACAATAGAGAAGTATTTAGTGGGAAGATGTATGGAAGAACAAAAACACATTAGGGAGGTGATTTATGATGAGAGAAAAGGGGGGGATTCTTGATTTTCAAATTTCCTTTATCAAAATTATCAAATTTGGGTATCATTCAAAAGTCTATGATGAAAACTGTGGCTAAAACTGAGAACATCATGGCAAATACAGGGCTAAACTGGATAGCATCATCACCAAAAAGGAAATTGTGTGTACCAAAGGTCAAGATTAATTTCATCAGCTTAAGGAGATGCAAGTACGATCTTCTTTCAAAAAATTGCAAATGGTCGTTGCAGAAAAATCTTATTTTACAATGTTACATAATGAAAGCGGGGTATAATTTAAGAATAAAGAGATTTGCAAAGCATACTATTACACCAAACCCTTTCAAGCAGCAGAAAAAGTGAAGGGGGGCTGTAATGCCATTAATTCTCTATGTAAACCAGATGGACTTGTCTTCACTTGAAAGTCCTTTCCAATGAAGGAAATTACAGGAGCTATCTAATGACCCATGTATCCAGAAAAAGCACCAAGCTTCCTGGACAGCTATCCCATCCTGTTTTCTGTGCCACTTTGGACACTCTCAAAGAGATGCCCTTGTAAAGATATATTTTTTAACCCTAACTTTATCATGGCAGTGCAAAATTGGAAACAAATTCAATCAAGCCCCACTAATGTTCTTCCGAAAAAGAAGGGTGCTGACAAATTAAGACTTCAATATGTTTGCTGAATTGATGCTGTTGTGAATTCAATAGAGGTGACACTTTCTTTTTCAAGACGGAGAAAAATCTGGGTTTATAGCTCAAGTTATTATTATAAACACATCCAAACACTAATTTATTTTAGTCTCTAATCACTTTATATAAAGTATAAACGCTGGTTTAATTACAAGTCTTAAATATATAATTATTGAATGAGATTACTAATTGCTCCAAGAGTTAAATCTCATGAATTTTGCTAGCATTAACAAAAACTAATTAAAAAAACAGCCAAATTTGTGCATACCAATTCAAGCCCAGAGCATCAAACAGTGATCACTCTAAATTCCATTCAATCATATGACATCAAGAAATAACCAAGAATCTACTAAAAAAGAATCCTAGACTCCATTCAATTGATTCAAATCACATTCAGAAATAGAAAATTAAGAATCAACAAAGAACCAAAAATCACAATAAGAAATAGCAAAGAATCAACACATAACCAAAATTACATAAAGAAATAGCAAAAAAATCAACACAGAACCAAGAATCACATTAAGTAATAGCAAAGAATCAGCACAGAACCAAAATCAAGAAGCTAGCAAGTATACGAGGGAGAGAAGAGAACAAAGCATACAGTTGGAAAGATGAGTGGCGAGTGAAACATTGGGCATGAACTCCGCCACAAGAAGCCTCTCATCAGCATCGCAGTAGTACCCAATCAAGTTCACAAGCCTCCGGTGTCTCAACCTTCCCCCTCTAATCGCCATCTCCTACAAAACACCACCATTCCAAACATACATCTCACCAACAATCACAACAAGATCAACAATTGGACTAATTAAACAAGAACAAACCCTGAACTGCGCTTCATCAGGCCAGGCCAACAAGGTAAACCTCTTGACGGCGATTCGCTGGCCCCCAGGAAGGCGGCCCCTGTAAGTGTTGTTCGGGATTTCACCGCCGCCTTTTGAGAGAAAGTTCTGGCCGGAGAATCCATCCGTCGCAGCCATTAGCTCGTGAAGAGTGTACTGGCGGAATGGCGCTGTTCCCTCTTGATGTTGTTCGGTGATGTTGTTCCATCCATCTTCTGAGAGGGCCATCACCTCGGCGGGGTTGACATCGGTGTCCTCGGCCGGGTTGACATTGGTGTCTGGGGCGTCGTGGTGCTGCTCGTCGTTGTCGGAGTCGGGGTTCTGCGGTTGGTGGGCGGTGGTAAAGCAGCAACCCATCAATGGCGGTGGGTTGGGAAATGGGAATGATTGTGGTGGTGAATGATGTTGTTTGGAGCGCGCGGAGAAGATGATCACTGTTCTTGTTTGTTCAGTGCATCCTTTTATACTGTTTCCAGCCAACTTCTTTTATTTATTTATTATTTTATTTATTATTTTTTTATAATAAAATTTTAATTATTTGATTTTGAAAATATAATACTCCATGTTAGTCTAGTAACATCACATAATTCTA
>NC_052482.1:2477784-2535189 GCF_009730915.1 Dioscorea cayenensis subsp. rotundata
GATTTAACCCCTACTACTGTGGTTGAGTCACGCTTTATTTGGAGACTAAAAACATCAAACAAACTTATAGTCAAAATACCGAATGTTCACAAATTTTTCTCAGATATTCCAATAAACAGAAATTCAAAATTTCAAAATCCCACTTTAGGGGAATGCAGATAAACAAAAATCAAGTATAGAATTTAGTAAATAAATTACCAAATCATTAATACATACCAAATCACTCTCAATTGAAAAATCAAAGAGTAAAACACTATATAATCGAATAAAGAAATAAAAGCGAGATTAAATCAGAGCAAAGCGGAAATAACATAAAGTAAATTCACACTCCAACACATAATTACATGATTGGTAAAATCCAAACAATTCCAAACAATTCCAAATACAAATAACCTCAAGATTCCCATTATCAACCTGGATTACATGCAACCATGCATGACAACCTAAAAACACATAGAAGCCAAGGTATAAAGCAAGATAAACAATTAGCTTATTATACTACATCCCACACCTCTCGGCATGAAAACACCTCTAAACATGCCTCATTCCATAACACATAACTCCAAAAACATACTATCAAATGCAAAGATATTTTGCAGAAACAAACTTAGGAAAATCCTGAACATTTACTTGTTTAATTCTTTCCCAAATTCAGCCTCCAAGAGTGCAAAAAATCCTTCTAAATCTGAAAATTCTACATAGAAACATCATCCTACACAAGCCCTCTTTAATAGATCATAACTCAAAATCTACAAATCCAATGAACTTGAAATTTTGCTGGTTGAAAGTTAAGGTGATAAGGAATATTTCCTATATCAGGCACTTTGTCTAATTGCACTTAATAAGTCCAGAATGTGCCTCTAAATCTGTAGGTCTACATAGAAGTACCTTCAGGACATGTCAAATTGAATGGATCTTATCTCATAGAATATACGCCCAATAAATATGAAATTTGGTAGGTAAATAGATTAAACAATTCAGTTTACAACTTTTAAATTTTAATCTTCCACAAATTCTGCCTTTATGACCTCCGAATGATGGCCACAATTTCCATCCACTCAATGTCATTTTCCAGATATAAAGATACATGCATTCATCTAGTCTTAAACCAACTCTCTTAACTCAAGTCATGCAACGATATGAGATATTATTTTTCAAAGGTTTCACAATCAATTGAAAGGTACGAGTTTAAACATTCATCCAAAATTTATACAACCATAAAAATTCCTCTAACCACACACCTTCACTTCATTAATACCATCATTTTCCCCAACAATCTCATAATCATAGGGTCGCTTTACTTCAAAAATAAATTCCTCAAATCATTATAGTCAAACACTTGGCATTCATTATTTAAATATTCACACATGAGCTCCAACATAACCAATAATGACTGATTTACATACACCAATCCTCTCCAATAACAATGATGCAATAACACCAAAGTAAACTCACCAATTTTTCAACTTCACAAAACTAGGACTATTTTCCATTCCAAATGTGGATATAGGAAAACTAAAGTCTTCTTTCACCGATCTACCAACCTACCAATCTAAAAATAACAATTCAAACATACCTCATAAAAGCATATATACCCATGCCATTAACATAAATATAAAACTCTCACACATAACATCATCTCCAAAATCCCTAACTCATATCATCATATTCTAACAATCAATTGGTCATTGCTCATTTTAATACTCAAGAGCATTTTCATCAAATATATTGCATGCAATGACTAACTTTCCACACATCAATTCTAGCATAATACATGAATACGACAAATTTACATGAGTCATTCTACAAGTATTTTTGTTCCACCCAAGATGGGAAAATCACCCAATTTAACACATGAGATCCACTAAATTCTTGCACATAAATCACATTGAATCTATCTCACAAAGGTCTTCAATTTTCACAACCCAAAACTAACATCAAGCATGGTGTTTGTTATCCAACACAAAATGAATCTTGGCAAGTAGAATAATAATGAGCCAAAATATATAAACAAAGCCTCGAATATCAAATAAAAATCATTAAGTAAATTCATGGAGATCTCCCAATTAAACTTCGTATGATACTCCAACAAGGCAAAACAAGAGTTCCAACATTATCACGCAAAATCATTTCAAAACAAAACCAATACATCATGTAAGAATTAAAGGAAACCAACAAAGGATTAGGTTAGCCCACTCACCTGAAATCTCTTCCTTTCCCCTTACTTCAAAGGATCTAGCAGGAAGAAACCAAAAGAGAAAAAAAAATGAAGACCAGATCTAGGGTTAAGATCAACAATTGCATAAAAGAAAAATTAAGGAAAATCCAAGATTCACTTACCCATAACCATCCACAATCAAAGGTGGAGAAAGATCTTAGGGCTAGGGTTCGCAACTCCATGAATGTCGAGATGGAGTTGGAGGAGACAAAAGGTTAATATTCTAATCTTGGGTTATTCTAGATGGCGACATCTACGATGGCGACTTCTATAGTCTTGAGACTCTGCGAGTAATGTCATAGCTGGTTATTACAATATATGCTTTATGTTCCTTTGCCTTCATTGTCACAAATCCATATACATTCGAAGAAAAGCTGTGAAGAGCGAGAATGGAGGGGATGCCATGAGAGAAGAAATCAATTCTATCTTGAAGAACAATGCACGGGAGTGGTCGCACTGCCGGAAGAAGTCAAACCGGTTGGTTTTAAAATGGATTTTCAAATCCAAATATAATTATGATGGATCTCTAAATAAGAAGGCTAGCGTAGTCGCGAAGGGATATTCTCAACTAGAAGGGATTGATTTCACTGATGTCTTCTCCCCTGTTGCTCGTATGGAGATGATCCGTCTGTTCCTAGCCATTAGAGCTCAACAAAGGTGGCCTATATATCAGTTAGATATCAAATTTGCATTCTTAAATGGTAAACTAAAGGAGGAGGTCTTTGTGACTCAATCGGGAAAGGGTATGAAGTTGAAGGAAAAGATAACCATGTTTATAAAGCAGAAAAGGCACTCTAAGGCCTCCTCTAAGCCCCTGAGCATGGTATTCAAAGATTGATGAATTCTTCTTAGCTCACGGGTTTGAGCAGCGGTGATAATGAGACCAAATCTTTACAAAAAGATGAAAGGAAATAGTGGTATTTTACTTCTATGTATGTATGTAGATGGCATTGTCTACATGAGTTCGTCGGAGAAGATGGTAGCCAAATTCAAAGAGGCAATGTTGAACACCTTTGAAATGTCAGACCTTGGACTTCTAAGCTATTTCTTAGGCTTCAAAGTTAAGCAACAAAAGGGATCCCTCTTTGTTTGTCAAGGAAGATATGCTGGAAGAGTCATTGAAAAAGTTTGGGATGCCTCATTACAAGGCCATGACAGATCCCTATAAAACTCCAGCGAAGCTTCAGAGAGGATAGCACGAGCATTGCGAATGCACAACACTACAGGAGTATGGTAGGAGATCTTTTATACCTATCGCACACCCGACCAGATCTCATGAACGCTGTTTAAGTAGTGTCTAGATTCATGCAAAACCCTACTTTGTATCATTTAGGTGCAGTAAAACGCGTACTCCACTACATCTCTGGAACAATGGGGAGTGGTCTATTGTATGAATGTGTGAGTGAACCAAGCTTACAGGCTTCACAGATAGCGACTGGTATGGCTCGGTTGATGATTGGAAAAGTACTACTGGATGGGTGTTTAACCTCGATTCGGCAGTGATTTCATGGTGCTCAAAAGAACAAGATATTACAGCACTTTCGAGCACTGAAGCAAAGTATATCTTGGCTATCTCCATAGCTTGTGAGGCGGTATGGATGCGGTGAGTTCTCAAAGGTATGAATCAAGTTCAGAATGGTCCTACAAGTATGTATTGTGATAATAGCTTGCCCATTGCCATTGCTAAAAATCCAACCTTGCACGAAAGGACCAAACACATTGACACAAAGTTTTATTTTATTTATGGGTTGGTTAGTGATGGTTTAATTTAGTTAAACTACTACAGGTCAGAAGAGCAAGCTGCTGACATTTTTACAGAGCCTCTTTCGACATAAAAACATGAGCATTTCCAGGAGATCTTGGGTGTTAGAAGTTTTTGAGTATGGGGAGGGTGTTGAAGACTTGAAGTATACATAGAAGGCTCGAGAGTGGTGGCTAGTCAATCGTCTCGAGGCTTGGCTTAAGTTTTTAATTGTTGACCTTTACATGGATTACTACTACACTTGTGTGGGCTCTGATTGGACTGCATGCATGCTATCTTATCTTTCTCTTGTTTCCAGTTGGTTGTGTCTTGTCTACCTTTTGCTTTTTGTATGGTGTGTCAGATTTTTTAGTTGGGATTTGGTTTCCTTTATCTTTGCTTATATGTATCCTTATTTCTAGTAGTGAATTTCAATCAAGTTAGTGTTTTTCCATTTCAAAACTCTTTGCTGTGTCTTCTCTCATGTGAGTGTGTGAGTGCAAGTGTGAGGCCTTTGAGTGCTTGAGTTTATCAGCTTCGTGCACTAGCATGTGGGAGAAGCTCGCCTCAAGCCTAGTAAGACCTGCATGGTTTTCAAGGCAAACGCTCCTATTATCGGTGGCCACCTCATCCCCGACCAAGGCAAAGTGAGTCCCCAAGAGACTAGGGTTATAGGTGGTCACTTGTTGTACTCATGCGATCAGGTGGGGCTCATTTTGGTTGGAATAAACTCCCTGTGGTGCTACACTTGCTCGCACATAGCTTCCTTAGAGTCAATCTTGTCTAGCTTTGACAAGTGTTGATGTTAGATAAGGTCCCCAATAGGGGGATAAAAATGAGGGTAAAAATGTGTTAATAATAATTGATCTAATCGAATTAGGGTTAGAAGGAAAATTCGTTCTAATTAAATTAGGACTATCAATGGAAAGACAACCTATACAAGCACATGCACACACACACAATCACAGAAAAAGCACTAAAATTTAAACGGTTTCTTAGCCAAATCAAACTTTTATTCAAGAAAAACAATGCTTCACTATATCTTAACGGTTTGCAAGAGTTATAAAGAGAAAAATGGCTTCTACCAAGTCACAAGAGGATTATAAAGCTTTCGCAAGTCACAACCTTCACCCACCTCTAACAAAAAAGAATTCACCGTACCCTTACAAGATGAATTCACTTTCAATTTCACTTTCACTTTCACTTTATTCATCTGTCTCTCATTCCTTTAAAGCCTCTCTTATTTTCAAAGCCTAAGAAGAAATCAAGACCATTGGATTAAAAAATGAAGATTTGGCTTCACAACTTCACCCATAACCACAGACACAACCACGAGGATCGATCAACCATTGATTATTCCAATAATTTGGCATCGAGCCTAACCATGAGCACGTAAAACATCAGACATCGCTCATGACACCATTGTAATACAGCATAACCATCATAGGCGATCACCAGTGGTTCTCCCATGAATTTGGTATCAAGTAGGCACCAAACACACAACCATCGGTTTTTATCACCACGCAGAGCCCCACCTTTAATTAAATCCTAGCCAATGATAATTATTATTATTATTATTATTATTATTATTATTATTATTATTATTATTATTATATAATTAGCCATTGATTATGTTTTCAATTGTAAACCTCTAGACATCTTCGCCCTCCTCCGATTTAGATCGCCATTAGAAAGAGAACCTAGTCTCATCCTTCTCTCCCTATTTGCAGGGTGGTGCTGCCGATGAGGAAAAAGAAGGATCTCTCGTCATGGGTTTGATTGATTCATTGTTATTGATGAGGTAAGAACCCTCTTCCCCGATCTTTGAAAAAAATATTATAGAATTATTATTCTTATTTTTTTTAGATCTTCATATGTTAATGTCGGATATTAGTGATGGATGGGTAAGGTTAACTTCTTGTTTGAGGAGTTTAAGATTAATTTGATAGGTTTCAGATTTAGTTTTTGATAATGGAGGAAACTCCACTTCGATTTTAGGGGTCTTAAAGGCATAATTTGGAGGAGAGTAAAATAAAAAACTTGTAGAGTTTGACGTTAGCTAAGGATCTTCCAAATTTCAGAATTTTTGAAGTAGTATCCTGTAATTTATAGGCTTTAAACTCAAGTGACACTGACAGCTTTTTTGTGCAACCCTTGAGAATTTATAAATTTATTTCATGATTGTAGAGTCTGATTTAGATTTAGACTTATATAAGAAAGTTATATAGGATGTTTTTATATTTGACTCTGCTGAATTTCAGAATTTTTTAGCCATGTAATTTGTGAGATATGATCAGATTTCTATAGTGGTGCTCAATGGCAATTCTGCAGGAAGCATGATTTTTTATCAGAGAATTTGAGGATCTTAGATGTTGAATCAGGGCTCATGTTTAATAAGGAAGTTGTTCAATTTTGAGTTAATGTTATGCTCCCAAAGTTT
Source organism: Dioscorea cayenensis subsp. rotundata (assembly GCF_009730915.1). NCBI lineage: Eukaryota > Viridiplantae > Streptophyta > Magnoliopsida > Dioscoreales > Dioscoreaceae > Dioscorea > Dioscorea cayenensis. The sequence goes on from NC_052482.1 coordinate 2,484,184, forward strand.
AATCTTATTTGAAGTTATATGTTGTCAGATATATCTTATTAAAAAGGGAATGTCTAAAATTGTTGGTTTACATATTTATGATTTTTAAAAGTGATGGCTTAAATTCTGTAGATCTCAAACCATTGTGAGATTTGGACATGTTATAGATGTAGATGTCTAGTTTTCTTAGAAAATTGAAATTTCTGTTTTGGGTTAGAATTTGCAAAGCTATGTTGATTTCAATCTTAAGGTTCGTAGTGGAATTGGTTATTAGTCTCGACCTTGGTAGTTTTGTTAGTGTCTTGATTATGTTTTTGCATTCGTGTGAATTTTAGAAATTGATTTACTTGTAATTCTGATGGGTTATTCCCAAATATAGGACTTCCTAAGAGAATTCAAAATCTGACCGTTAATCAGGTAAATATCCCACATATAAATCCTATTATATGTATATATTTAAAAATTCTAGTCTTTTTGAATTTATGAAATTTTTGAGAAAAAATGCTTATTACTTCGATTTATGTTTCGAATTATTTATTTATTTATTATTTGCAATTTGTATGTAAGTATTTAGTTTTGGAAATGAATTTGAACTATTTTTATCTGAAAACGGGATCATCAAATTTATGTATTTTGTTCTGATAAATGTTTCGACATTACGTATTTTGACATAGCAACTTGTAGTCCCCAACTAACTTTGCAATAACCCTGACATTGGGGGTTAAACATTGACCGTGAAGACATATATCCGTCAAATAGAAACTATAGTTTCCCACCGTTTCGTCGGTGAAGAATAACTGCTTCTGATAATTCTGGCTCGGGTCACCGAGGGTAAACTTATGAGTTCTGGTATTCTGACTCAAGGATCACCGAGGGCAAACATATGACCTTTGACATTTTGTTTTGGCAATAGTTATTTGTGGGACATATAACTTGACTTTTTGATCAGTTATGTTTTATTGAAAAACTTAACTTTTGAATTTTATTCTAATAAACTTGTATTTTATTATACTTGTTTTAGTTTTGAAATTTTGAAAATTTTATGATCCCTATATTTTTTTTAGTGGATATTTCATCGAGATGCCAAACTCACAACTGCTTGTTTAATTTTTCGATCACGAGTTTAATAGCTCACCGTTTTAAGAATCTGGTTTTGAGGCCTTGCACGCCCATCTGGGTCTCGGCCTTGTAGGTGTGCGGCCGTTTGTCAACACATCTGGTCTAACGAGCCAAGTTCGGGGCGTGACATGCCACGGATCAGCCCATGCTTCTCTCAACTCTTGATCACTATGTGAATATATTTTAAAAAGGTTTGTCATTAAATCTCCCTCTTTTTTGTCCCTCTTTTGGATTATGTACATATATTGGAATTCTAATTGGGAGTGATCAAATGTTTGGATCAATCTTGATGTTTAAATTTCCACTGAAAAAGAATGTGTTGAAAATCAATGCAAGTAACAAGAGGTGAAGTAATTCATTGAGCTTTTTGTTGGAGAAGTTGATTGAAGATAGAAGCAATGTCAGAAGATACATTGCATCTCAGAAGTCCAGTACATGCAACATTGAGTTTGAAAAGTCACGGTCATAATGTTATGCAGGAGAACTATAAGAATGTAATTAATTTAGATGGTTGCTGTCATGTAATTGGTGATGTGTAACAGACAAATGTATGTGTTTTTTAATTAAGGTGACATGTAAGAAGAGTCTGGAAGGATGTTTTCAAAGAAGTGAACTGGAGATGAAGTGAATGGAAGAACTGAGGAGTTGAAGTGGAGTATGTGTGTCTTTGTCTCTGTCTCATTCCTTGTTGATCTTCTTGTGTGTGTGTTTAGCTCTTCCGGTTCCCATTTTTACACTCAAATAGATTCCAACACTTTTGAGCAACCAGACAGGATTGTCCGCGAATATTACATGTATGTAGGTTTTGTTTGTTTGTTTGTTTGCTTTTCTGACTTTTAATAACACTAGTAATTCTACCATCATTATTTTATGTGGAAATTTATAACAGATTGAGAGTTGCTCTACAAACAGTATGAGTTCTAAGAAAAAAGTTGGTCAATGGGCTGGGAGGCCCAAAGGCAGAACCCTTGAAATAAATTCACTTATCTAAAAACCGCTGTGTGAGAAATTTATCATATTGTGCATTAAAATAATGTATAAAATGTCTTTCCAATTGGTTGGGTTTTGTAAAGGCTTTTTAATTTTTAGGGTGCATGGTTTTTTTCCTCTTTTTAGTAAAAAGAGTATTGATTATGGGTTAACTAGGCAAAATTATCAAATAGTGTTGTCATTTATGCATTAATGTTTTTGTGATTATCTTTTGGATCTATTTTATCTTGCAAATTTCAGAGGTTTTTTTTACAAAGACAACAAGCATCGTCAAAAAGATAGAGCAAGTAAAAGAAATACACTGGGCTAATGTCTGACTTAACGACCTCTTAGAAATTATAATAAAAAGCACAAAAGTTTGACACCTGTCATTTACATGCGAATACATTTTTTATGAGCATATTCATAAACGTATAATCTTTAAGTTTTTGGAGGCCAACATGTAAACTCCAATAAATTATTTCGATCATATTATTGTAAAAGTCATATTTGCTTGTGTAAGAATGACTACAATAAAACAAAAAATAGCCATGCATGTCTTTTAATCGAACAAATATATATTTTTCATATTTACATATAATATCTAATAATATATATTATAAAAATGTTATATAAAAAATATTTCAAAAACCATTAATTCCAACTCAATTAATAATATAAACAATTGTTCTAGAAATGATAACCAAAATAAAATTAAAAGAAGAGGCTGAAATGTAATTTTCAAAGAGTGGTAATTAAGGTGGGAAGTAATTTCATTACTTCTCCGGGTGGCAAATAAAAATCCTTTGAAAAGAACCTCATAGTCCTTAGAAAGATTTTAAATGCCCCAAAATAAAATCTTCATATTTTCTGAATATCCTCAAAAAATTACTTTTAGTTACAAAATAATAACAATTATATTTTTTTTATAATTACTAAATCACCATTAAAAACTTCCATTTTCCTTTTAAAATTGAAAAAAAAAAACGAATTTTTTAATTTTTTTTTTAACAAAATGGACATACTACGATAAGAACATGTACAACACATGATGCCGAGTTACTCTCTCAACACACTTACACTCTCACCTTGCGTAAGTTAAGATTCGAACATGTTTCCTCAGTAAAATATCTTATATAAGAGATTTATTGTCAATAGATTTATAGGTCATTGACAAATTAAAATTTATATAAACAGAATTTCTGATTAGTAAGTTTTTATAAAAAATATTAAATTAAAATAGGCAAAGTTAAAGAGACGCTTAATATATTAAGCCATCTTTTACTTGAAATTATAATTTTTTAATATTCAAATGTCATCACTTGTCAATGATATGCATTAATAAATAATAAAATGGAAGAGAAACTAGAATTTTAGACGCAAGAAACCATATCATCCTTATCACAATGAAAGCTACAAAGCAGGTGAGTTCAAACCATCCACCTCATTGCCATCATTTTGTCCTTTTTACACATCAAAAGCTAACAAAATGACACCAACTCACACTTCATCCACACTTCTTTCTTCCATTTCCATCCAAATGTCGTATGTCAAAAAAAATACAATCCAAAATATTCTATATATATATTTAATTGTTCATCAGTTACTGAAAGGTAAATATCTTGACTGGGTACTATACTATAGTTAAATTTCACTTTGAGCATTAAACTTCAATTTGTATCATTATGATTACCCAACTTCAATTTGGTTTCACTAAACAAATACCAAGAGGTTTCTGGGAGGAATTTGATGATATTGCTGCTAGAATTATCTTGTCAGTAGTAATTGATGACGTCATCTACTAATATGTACATACCACATCATCAACAATGTCTATGTTGCCACCTCTTATGTACAAGAGGACATCATTAAATTGCATAATAGGCCACATTGATGTTGTATGTACGCGTCAATAGATAACGCCATGAATTGCTGCTGACAAGGCAATTCTGAAAGCATTGTCATCAAATTCCTCTCAAAAATCTCTTAGTACCCGCACGGTGAAACTAATTGAAGTTGAATAACTGAAATGATACAAATTGAAGTTTGATGCTCAAAGTGAAAATTGACCATAGTATATTACCCACCGAAGATATTTACCCGTTACTGAACCACCACCTTAATATTTTGCCATCACATCTACCACCTCACCTCTGCACTACTCTGATTTCTAATAATATTAAGGGTAAGTTTATTTTTATTTTTATTTTTACTCATTTCTACTTATATACTCCGTTAACTGCAATATTTGAGTTTTGTAAAAAATTAAAATTGTCACTAAAGCTTCTAAAATCTAAATATATATAATCAATAAATGAGTAATAACATATTAACTCCCAAAGGTTGAACAACTCCCTTCTAAATTAGAATTAACAATTTAAAATATATAAAAATATTTTACCTGAATTATAAAAATAAATAATTAATTAAAAAATAAAACTCACGAGATATTTTTTATATATACAAAAATTTAAACTCAATATCAATTGGTTAAACCATTTAAACTTCTACAATTAAGATAAACATGTTGATATTTTAAATTATATGTACTTCATCCTATATATTTTAAACCAAACAATATTAAAAAAAGTGAAAATTACCAAAAACCCTAACTTTACTAATATTGCCAAAAAAACACCCCTTTAATTTGACAATCCCTAAAAAGCACTCTCCTTTTAAAGTCAATGATTTTTCAAACCCCCAAAAATTGTAAACTCATCTATAATGAGTTATTTTTTTAATTTTATGGATGAAATTGCCCCTCGCATAGGAAGTTGTGGTAGCGCAATCATGTGTTCGGTTTGGGAGGGAGTGGGGGTTATTGTTTTAGGTAATCCCTAGAGATAACCATTACTGGCGCCGATTATACTTTTTTTTTCTTTCGCCTCTTCAGCTTTTCCATTTCCAAAATTGTCTCTGCCTGGGCATCCTTGTCTAGAAGAAGAACTTCGCATTCCGCCATTGTTCAGAGAAGAATTCCAACTCAAGTATTCGGCATTTTATCAGCTCACAGTCTAAGGTATTGGGCCGAGGTCGACGCCGTTGAAGAAGTTGTGTTTATGGTTTTTTTTAAAACAATTCTGTTAGAAAAAGAGATTTTTCGGTGTTGTTTTGTGGTTCTGTTTTTATTGAATAATATTGAAGTCTGTAGGGAGATTCATCGGATAGGGTTTTGTTTTGGTTTTCATTTTCGTCTGTGTACACGATCGAAAGAGATTTATTGATTGTTATGCTGTGTAATGTTTACAATGTAGGTTTTCCCTTTACGTTGATACGGTTGTAGTTTTAAAATGAGGGTTTTCGCTTTAAGTAATGGGATTGTATTTAAACATTTGATGTATCTGCTTAACAATTGTTGTTTCATGCTTTAAAATGTGAATTTTCTGTTTAAATATTTATGTCTCCATTTAAGAATTTAGTTTACAGTTTAAAAAAATTTACTTTCCGCTTAAATTTGTCTTAATACTGTTTAATATATGGTTATTGTCGCAGTCTTGTGATTATGGTGGTCAATCTAGTTGATGGGCGATGCTACAGAAACGCTGGAGAAATGGTAAGTACTTTGATAACTAGAGTTTTATAAATAGTGCTATTTTAGTCGGGATTCTAACATTAAATTTTAAATATCGACAGCGGAAACTATTTAACTATTGTGTCGATATGGACCTAGGCGAATCGACGACTCTAGCCTACCCCTTGTTCACGACACTGACACCCCAAGGCAGAAATGAGAAAGTGTCGACTGCGCCGTCTATGTCATGCGGTTTATTGAACAACTGCTCGATGGTGAAAAACTACGGCTACCGCAAGCGGACGTCCCTTACTTGCACTTAAAGTATGTTACCCGCATACTTAAGGAAAGGAGCGCAGCCGGCATCACTGAAAAGGGGATTCGTCGACGGGGGAGAAAAAAGATTGATATATAATATTGTACAATAGAGTTACCGTGTAAATAACATTGTATATCATTTACATATCATAGTTTTTGCTTAAATATCTTTGTCTCTGTTTAAATTCTTAGTTTTATGTTTATTTTTCGAAGTTAACGTTTAAATAAAAGTGTCTCCATGTTTAAAAAATTATTGTCTTTGTTTAAATATTTTTGTTATTGTTTAAATATCGTTGTCACTATGTAAATTATTACAGTTTTTGTATAACTTTTTATTTATTTACAATACTGTTTTTTATTCTCAAAATGTTTAAGTAAAACGTTTAAACGGCAATATCTATGTTTAAATATCAAAAGTTGACACTCAAATAAGTTATTTTTTTAAAATAATTGTTTATTTACAATGGCTGGTCGGCGACAGTTTCATTGCTAGATCTATGGTTGAAAATACCTTGAAAACGTTGTCTGATATCCAAGAACAACACTTCAGATTGATCTGACGAGGAAGGAAGGCATGGCACAACGTTAGGGTCGCTATGAGGTGGAACGGGAGCGCTCGCAGAATCCGAATTCCTGCAACACTTCAGTTTAAAAGGAAAATGTCAATGTTTTAAACGGAAACATAAAATGTTTAAACGGTAACTAAACATGTTTTAAACGATTACAAAAATATTTAAACGGTAAGTAAATAATTTAAATGGTAAAGTAAATATTTAAACAGAAACAAAATAATTTAAACAACAAAAATATTTAAACGGTAAGTAAATAATTTAAATGGTAAAGTAAATATTTAAACAGAAACAAAATAATTTAAACAACAAAAATATTTAAACGGTAAGTAAATAATTTAAATGGTAAAGTAAATATTTAAACAGAAATAAAAATAATTTAAACGGAAAAAAAGCAACATGTAAATGGTAACGTAATATATTTAAAAAGGTAAATGGGATAATTAAACAATAATTAACTTCTACAACTACATAAACATAAAAAGACAAGAACTTTACAACGAGAAGAAATCATTTTCAATAGAATACGACAATGGCACATCATCTGTCTTAACAATAAAATCGACTACAGCACATTTGAAGATGAAGTACACATGACACATGCGCTGAAAGTCAACCTCGTTTTCTACTGGACAAATTGTTTATGTCCATCGAGTGTGATAAACTTCACCCTGACATAGGAAATATCGAGACCCCATCGCTCACATATTTCACTAACACTAATTCCCAAAAAGTCAACGCTGTGAACATTAGCACTCGTCCCCTCCCCGTCAGTATCTAAAGAATAGCACAAAAACTCTACATAACGATACGTATTTTTAATAAGTTGTTACTCTCTTCCCGCAGAATGATCAAACTGAGGGCAACGAAGAAATTCTCACCTTATCAGGAAACTAGCAGAACTCAAATCGAATAAATCGGATGAGGTGAAGAAGAAGAAGAAGAAGTAGAAAAAAAGAAAAAGATGTAATGAGCCTTCTAAACTTTGTTTGACAAAAAACAAGCAGGAAGGCCAAAAAAAAAATACACAATTGTATGCATAAAAATCGGGCATGATGTGATTGGGCGGTATTTTTCCCGCCATTTGCAAAAGTAAAAAATGAAATTTCATAATACGAACCCATTTTTAAATAACCGATAGGGGGCAAAAGGAAATTTAAACTATAACAAAAGTGTTATCCGGGTGTGAAAAATTAGAGGAGGTTTTTAGAGATTTTTGAATATCATGAGAGACAAACAGTAATTTTACCAAAACTAACCCAAAATACATTCCCAGTGTAAATACAACCTTAAAACCTGAAAGCAAAGAGGAACAGTACTGTATACATCAAAACCCTCTTTCCATTGAACAAGTAGTAGTATCAAATTATCAATATACATAACAATGAAACAAACAACTTCCATATACCCCATACATACAACTAGACACATTACTCCTACCAATACCCTAACCCTAAATCAAAACATTGGCCATTGCCATGCAAAAGCATGCAAGAAAGCAAGCAAGCTCAATCACATGACTCCACAAGCATTTGGGTTTTCCTCGCTAAAATAATCGTACGACTCCTGGCGTTCCACGTGGCGACCGTAATAAGCATCAGGGTGATACGGCGGCGCTTGCACGTAGTAGTTATCGTGCATCGGCACCGACGCGTAGTACGTCTCGCCGTAGTTGCTCGTGCTAGGGTACGCCGTGCTGTAGCTCAACACCGGCACGTGATGCACGTGCTGGATCACGTGCGCGGGAGGTGGTGTGGCTGTTGCGGCTTGATCAGGCTCCTCGTCGTCTTCGGGGTCTACTTCGCCACTAGCGGCGGCGATGTTGGCGTTGGGTTTCTTGTTCTTCTTTTTCTTCTTCTTTGTGCCGGCGGCGGGGTCGGTGACGGCGGCGGCGGCGGCGGTATCGATGGGGGTGGTGGGGGCTTTTCGGGTGGTGAGGATGAGGGGTTGGGTCTCGTCAGGATTGGGCTTCGCCGGAGCTTCATCGGCGGGTTTCGGGGCAGGAGTGGAAGCAGGAGTGGGGTCAGCAGTGGGTTTGGGGTCAGGGTTCGCCGGAGGATCGCTGGGTTTCTCGGATGGAGGTGGGTTGGGATTGGGGGCGGGATTGGGATTTGGATTAGGATCAGGGTTAGGATTAGGGTTAGGGTTTAAGGGTTTGGATTCAGGCCAGAGCTCGGCGTGCTTCTTGCTTTTGGCGAGCTTCTTGATCAGTGTCTCGGCGGCGACGTTGCCGGTGACGGTGACCTTGTGCTGCCGTGAGTCGATCAAGATCTCATAAACCCCTAAAAATTGGCCCCAAATTGGAAGAAATTGAGCAAATCGAAAGGAAAATTTAAGAATAAATTAGAGAAATCGAAAGCTTAAAGGTCAGGTCAGCTCACCGTCGATGTTCTGGAGAACACGCTTGACCTTCTTCCGGCATCCTTCGCAGTGGATTGAAACGCGAAGAACCCATGTCTGAGAAGAAGAAGATGAAGAATACCATAAAAATCACATCTTTGTGTGATATTGGAGATCAAAATCAGAACTTTTTAAGAAAAAAAAAAATTAGATTACCTGATATTTGAGTGACTGTGAAGGAGAGGATTCTCCTGAAGCCATGAATGAAGAGAGAGAGAACAAGCAATGGTGAAAGGGGAGTTCAAGGTGCTTCAATGGAGAGCTTAAATGGAGATAGATTTGGAGGAGAGAAAGAGAGAGATTAAAAAAATGTTTAAAAGAAAAGGAAAAGGAATGTGGGATAGTGAAAGGAGAGGAAAAGCTTTTGGTTATTATTATTATTATATTATTATTATTATTATTATTTTGTTTATTTTATAGTCTTCTTATGATTATATATATATATATATTTTTTATTTTTTATTTTGGTGGTGGTGGTGGAGAGTGAGATAGATTGGCAAATGGGATGGGAAGCTTTCAATGAAAAATCTTGTTTTGCCACCACTAGATATCAAAATATTAGTGTGCAAACTGGAAGGTGGCGGGTTGCATCCAGATCTTTCTTTTGTATCAATTTAGGAATAAAAATGGATAAATCAGAGGGCATGGATTTTTTTAATTTTATATTTTTAAATATTTTTCTGAAAATACATGATTTTTATTTAATATTTATACTAATAATACAAAAACACCTATTAAAAAAAATCAACTCTTTTTAGAGTTTTCATTGATTCATATAGTCACAAATATTTATTCAAATATATATAAATATATATAGTCACAAATATATATATATATATATATTGGGAGATTAACTTTTTTATACTTATAATTTACCCCTCATTGATTAACATAGTGACGAAAAAAAAAAAGAATTTATCCCTTAATTCTCCATATGTTTAATGAAGTATTAATTTTATCAATTAAATTGCATATTTTAAATTTATTTAAAATAATTATTTTATATTAAACCATCATCCCGTCCGATGTGGATCAAGGAAAAAAACAAAATCATCTAGTCATTCTCCGCATACAATTCAAATATTAAAATATAAGATTTTGACATATATCTTATTTCAACACCACAAGTTTGGTAGAATCTAAACATCAACATGTCCTTTCATCCGTGGATGAATCTTGACTTTCACTTACATTGGGTAAGTTTAGTTACTACATCTCAACCTCAATTCACATTAGATACAACCTCCTCCAAATATTGCATTTTAAGTCCTGAAAAACAAATTAATAATATATAAATATATATATCACTTTAGAAGATGAATTCATGCACATGATGTGGTGATGCTACCACAACCACACATGGTGGGAAAGTTGAAGAGTTGAAGATAGTAGAAAGTGCTAATGATTGTTCAAACATTTTACAAGCAATGTGTTTTACCCTACCTAAAACCCTAGCTCAGAATAAATAAATATTTAAAACTAAAATAAAAAAAAAGGGTCGAAGTTTGAACTATGCTTTGGTGCAAGATTAAAAGGAAAGGATACTCAACGGTTGTGGATATGTCAGTAAAGTCGAGGTTGGTATATGGATGATGCTTCAAAGACATGCTCAATAGACAAATGAATGCTAGTACATGTACTGCATGTATTATAGGCTGATTTTGCAGTAGAAAAGCAAATAAATTAGACGAATAAAAGTTACTTTGAAGTAAATATAAATCAGACTCTGGTACAAATGTAACATATCACATCTAAACTAAAAAAAAACAGAGTTCGTGTTTTCTTTTTTTTTTTAAAGAAAATAGATCAACACTGATTTATTGAAAAGCAGAATCGTGTGACTTGTCCCAAAATTATATATATATATATATTGTAACACATCGATTGATGAAGTTGATGAACATTTTAGTGCTAATTAATGTATATGTTATTAATCATTTTCTGGAATTTATGGGTAGAAAGAAATAATCATATCTTCAATTCTCTTGCTCCCCAAAAAAACATTTTAATGCTAATTAATGTATATGTTATTAATTATTTTCTGGAATTTATAGATAGAAAGAAATAATCATATCTTCAACTCTCTTGCTCCCCCCAAGAAAACATTTTAGTGCTAATTAATGTATATGTTATTAATCATTTTTCTGGAATTTATACAAAGAAATAATCATATCTTCAATTCTCTTGCCCCCCACACATTTCATCATCATTAAAATTATTCATTTACTGATTGTTAGGTTTTCTGTAGCTAGAGACCTGAGCCAGAACATCCCAGAAGATTTCATCTATAAGCTCAGGCACTTCTTTATTTTCCTAACTACGCCTAGACTGACACTCCGAACATGCGCATTCAAGTTTGATTGACTTCTTCTGTCAGCTTGAGAAGGCATCGGACGCCAAGGATGGACTTCGCCTTTTCAGCTGTCCTTGTCAAGCTTGGTTTCTTTTTTCTTCAGTTGTTGTGTTTTTCGCTTTTGTTGGTTGTTAGGCTTACTTCACCTCCGGCGACTGTTAGCCTTCTAGTCTTTTGTTGTGTGTTTTTTCACATCTTTTCTGTTCTTTTGTTTGCTTGCTCATGTCTGTTTCTGTTTTTTTAAAATAAAATTGTGTTTTTTTTTTTTAATAAAATTGTGGTTTATCCATTTTCAATGTCTTTATAGGCATGTCAGATCTAACTCAGCATGCTTAAATTGATTTGGATGGATTTAAATCAAAATGGCTCGACTCAGTTTTGTGTAATAAAAACCAGATTTTTTCATTTTTCAACTGAAAAAATGTATATTTTTACCCTCAGATGATGACTTTGTTTTGGATCACTTGTTCAACTCCATAACTTATAATTTCGGTCAATAGCCACCAAGACAGTTTATATGATGGCATCTAATGGTGATAATTGTTTGTGTGTATTTACATCATGTGCTACAATTGCAAAAGCAACCATAATAGTGGTCATTGGATGATATCAACACTGCAGGTTGGACAAATAGCTAAAAATGATTAACTTTTAATAAATGAACAACTTTTTAGTTAAAACATAAAAAAATAAATAAATAAATAACGTCTTAATTTAGGAATCAGTGGTGCCTTTAAACCTTAATAATATGATAAATGTATCAAATAACAAGATATTAACTCAAGAATAATCTAATCATGTTAAAATTGATATCTGATCGAACACAATCAACATTTCGTTTGGACATCACTAGGTACACTAGATATGATCATAATCATTATAATCATAAGGATTTAACAGCCTTACAGCCTTAATTTGATAAAGCTTGTGATGTTTCTTCCTTTATTATTATTATTTTTTTTATCATATGCAAAAAGCAGTAAGAGAAAAGAATGCCTTAACAAATACACATAAACAAAAGAACATACCAAAGTTCAAACCTTTGTATTCCTTCATAGATTCATCTTCTGAAAAAGAGCTTTCTCTTGTGTTTGGGAAAAACGCTTTGAGAAAAGTTTGCACATTAACTCTGTCAAAGCAAAAGCAGTGGAAAAGGAGTTAGATAAGTGGTCTCTAACTTTAATAATAAAATTTCAAGTGGGTTACACCACAGGGCTTACTCATTTCATATAGATAAGCATATACTTAATTGACCTTCTTAAAGATTTCAGCTTGGCATTTAATCAAAATACTATAATAATACTTGTATAATTGAGAAATTGGAAAATTAATCTAAAGCTAAACAGCTGTCCTAATTCTGGTGGTATGTCCTAAAAGTTTGCTTTTTAAAAAAATAAAAATCAAAAGGCTATATGAGGATCTCAAGGGATCTCATTAATGGCCTAAAATGTTCATTTTATTAATGCTTTCATGTCAATAAACATAGAGACAACTTTGGAAAAGAAATCCAATAGCTTTGGTGCTGTTAATGAAACATCTGAATTGGACTAGTTGATTTCTTAATTAACATGTCAAAAGTAATGGGAGTTAAAAGTATAGATTTGTTGATTGGCAAGATGGAGCACAAATAATTTAACTTTGAGATCAGTCATAGAACCAATTTTACAAATCATTTGATGGTTAACAATCTAGACTAGCTATTAACAACAACAAAATAGTGCTAATTTGATGATAAAAAAAAATGCCAAGGTCATGTAAACACTTGACATCTTGGATCAATTTATTTCGAAGTAGTGATTAATAATGTGAAATAGCATTTGATAAACTCTGTTGCATGGATGGGAAAGAGTATCAGTTGTGTTCATTTTTGCTCCTTCAACCCAAAATATAGATGTTTTAGTTCATCTAATTCACAACTAGCATGTCACCGCCACTAACACTTTGATTCAAGAGGTAGAGACTTGGATCATTTAAACAATGATTTTGAGTTCAACTTCTTTTATATGATAAAAAAAATAATAATAATAATAATAAAATACCAACTAAAAGAGGTTTAATTATTTCCTTATAGGACTCCTAGGACCTCATCTCACTTTGTGGATCCATGATAAAAAATTAAAATTAAAATTGTCATACCTCAACTACATTAAAAACAAAAATAATCCAATAAATGAATCAACTACCACCTATCAACTATGTGAAATTGAAGGACCAAAATGAATATTTTTCATGTGATTTAGAGACAAAATGATGCTTCCTTGGGTCCAGAGAGGAAAATTAACATCCCACTATTGTTTAGAAGCAATTTTGAACTTTAATTCGCCTTCTTGTATCAATACCACAACTGACTATTAACAGTAATAGGCCAGTTAAATGCTAGTAATTATTGCATCAAATTGCTCTAGGATAAGTGCTGAAATTAATGATCAAATTAATTATCATTGCATGAGAGGGGCCTTTTGATTAATGATAGGCTTCCAAATGGTTGGTGGTTGTGTCAAAAGATAACTAGTCCCACCAGGTTGTTAGCTTGTTTTTCTGATAATATATGTCTGCAAGTAGGGCCATTCTCTAAAAAGATAGAAGAGCAAAAGTTAATTGGGCACATCAAGAAAATTAAAGGATCATCCTAATCATGGTTGCAGTGGGTAAGCTTACAACTCAACACCATTCACTGAGAGCCATCCGTTGTGTGACGAAACTGTGAGGCCCAGTTTAGTACGGCCAATATTATTTTTGTGATTAGCCTAATTTTTATATTAATCATTAATTGATATTATTGTATTGTAACTTAAGTGAGTGTATTGGGGCTTCTCAATAAATAATGACATGTTTAATTAGAAGATGAGAGTAGGAACTATGGAAATTTTTCAAATATAAAGTTAAAGGGATTTTTTTTATATGGTGAACAAGCCATTTACCTCAACTAATGTTATGGGAAGGCGTTGATTCCTTGACCTCTCAATTGGCAAGAGAAAGGATTACCATTCATCTTTCTACTGTGGAGATGGTGGAAATTTTTTATTTGAGCTAATCAAAATTTAATTTAATTAATATTAATAAAAATTAAATATTTTAAAATTAAAAAATTATTTTTTAATATAATAATAATAATAATAAGTGTGTTAATATTAATAATTTTTTGAAGTTAATTATTACATAAATTTATTGAAATAATTAAATTTTCTAAAAATATTTTTGTAAGGGTTTGATCGGGAAACATGATCCAAATGTATCATGTTTGAATCTGACCATATTCACGTTGGAGAAAAAAAAACTATTTATCCTTCCAACTCTAGGTAATTGGCAGCTGATTTTTTTTTTATATAAATTGGTGACAAGTACATTTTTATTTTATAGTTGATCTTTTTTGTGACAAATTGGCAGTTGATTTTTTGACTCGGTTGTCTTCCAATAACATGTTTTAGTTCTCTCTGGGGTTTTTATTTTTTCAAATGCGATAAGCACTTAACTAATCAATGGTCTTTTACACATTAGTAATAATTAACAATTTACCCTTGCATCCTCACCCAGTTGACATTGAGATTGGGTTGCAAGTTCACTATCACAATTGGGAACCTTTAGTGCCATTATATTGAGCACATTTTGAACTTGGACAATGAAAGTCTCACAAACCAAACTTTATACAGTAGGACAGTACCACTAAATCAAAGATCTTCTAATTTTTCTTTTAAAAAAGAGTTGAAAATGACAATATAGAATATAAGCAAAGCTTCTTTTAAATTCTCTTTCAAAACAATCTTCCCTTTTGGGTCTATTTACCAAAGAACTCGAACATAATAATAATAATATAATTGAGTGAGCACCATCGAATGTAACCTCCTATATATTCAAGGTTTTGCCCAATTGCAAGTAACATCAACCTAGTTGATATTCTCCATCATGGTTTTCTCATTATTCTATAATATAATGCAACTTCAATGAATAATATTGTTCATGTTGTCAATATAAGACAGCAAGTACCATGCTCACTTCTTTTGCAACAGTGTTTTTTATACATCAGGGACATGCGCACCGAATGAGAATTAATCGTCCCACCCACACACTTTTAGTCAGAGACGAAAGGTAGGCTATGAGCCCTTTTGTTGCCATGCTCACTTTGATTCTATATGTAGTTTTCTTAGAGTTAAAAAAAATATTGGATTAGTTTACAGAAATTACAATTCAAGATATATTTTGATCAATACACACGATAAATTACGATAATTTAAATTATACTGATACACCCACTGATAATATCGAAATTTTATTTTTTAAATACATATTGTGCGATACGTATCCAGCATCATACGATATTGACAACTATATCATATATTATACAAGTTAGAACAATGCAGGACAAACAGGATAATAAGGTAGAAGATGCTCGGAACCACCAATAGTATATATGGGCATTACAAAAATGAGTAGACAGATATATAGAAGTATTAATACCAAGGAAATAATCGTCAAAAAAAAAAAATTATCCATGTTAGTGGTATATAAGTGAGTTAATAAAAAAATAAGATGTGAGGGAGTCGGAGAAATCATGGTTGCGTTTGATATTTGAGGTGGAGAGTCCTCTAGCTTGATCCTCCTCTGGGGGACATTTCTGGATAAGGGTTGATGAAATACATGATATAATATGTCACATTTGCATTAATAAAACATATGCAGTATTAAGCAAATATAAGAATAATCTTGATGTTTTGTTTGAGATTCACTATTGTGCTGGTTTAAATGTCAACAATTTGGCTTTTTTTAACACCACTGAGTTTGGTTGATTTGGATAGTTCAGAGTTAAATTCAAAAACCCAAACCACATAATAATAATTGACTAGAAGCTGCAGCCCACCATACCAACTTAGCTCAGTTATTTTGTCATTTAATTCAGTCAAAACAGAATAATGCAAACTCTTGACCTTTCGAAGGTTATAGCTCTTAACTGCTATGGAATGTTAAAGCCTCAAGAAAGTTCACTACAGAACCATTCAAGCATGATTTTACAATTCATGAAAATAATAATAATAATAATAATATTTTGTTATTATTATTATTTTTATTTACTTTATTTTATTTTTATTTTTATTTATTTATTTTTGGCCAATTGAACGACTAGATACCTAAAAAAAATAAGGGTGTGCATAATCTTTGACAGAGCAAACGGAGCAGGGCTGGATCAGTATACACATAATTAACTAATAAGATCACTCATATATGACTACTATTTACACTCCCAAAAATTTGTTTTTACACGGCAATCAAACTCCAGTCAGTCACTTTTGAAGAATTTTTATGGAGGCTTAAGTACTAATTGATTTCTGGACCATTGAATAAAAAAAATACATAATTAAGAAGAAGAAAGGAAGGAAGAAAAGGCACTTCAAACATTATCAAATAAATAACAAATTTCTTTCTTTGCCTAAATGATGGTCTTTATTAAAAGCAGCACAATAGAAATAAAAGAGAGATGGTAAGACAAGATAGAGAAAGACAACACATGATTGCCAAACCTAAGTAAACAGCACAAATAAAAATAATGCAAGCAATTCTAGGTATCCATCCAGCCTCCTGTTGAGAGAAGAACACAACTTATCTCAGATGTACACAAGCTTACTAATAATAACTCTAACTTGTTCTCACCTTGGATGAAACCAAGTGTCAATTAAAATATAGAACAAGAAGCAATTAAGGCATAGAGTGCACCAGATTTAGTGTATCCTCTTGAACAAACCAAGCTTCGGTTGCATCTACAGATCTGCCAACAAAGGAGAAGAGGAATTGATGAAGTTCTGCATCTATGTTGTGAAGAAGGTCACAATGTTCTGCAGATAGAAAAGAGGGCAGCAATCACACACATTCCATCATTCTCATCCTTACTGTCAACTTTACAAACACTTTATAAGTTTACAAGTACTTGATCAAAAGACACATATCTCAAGACAACCAACTTAACATACACCACATGATTTAGAAAACACATCTCAAGACAAGCTATTAAACATAGACATAATACAAGTTTATTTTACTAACACCCTTCCTTAAACTTGTCATTAGCCTTTCACTTCACCAAGGCAGGTTCTCATCCTGTAGAAATCTTCAAACTTTAAGGCTTTTGTAAACAAATTAGCTACCTGCTCTTTGGATTGCACATACTTCAGTTAGATCTCTTTCTTACCAACACATTCTCTTATGAAATGATATTTAGTGTCAATATGCTTGCTTCTTTCATGAAAAATTGGATTTTTACCCAGAGCGATAGCAGATATATTATCCACAAAAACATCTGTTGCTCCAATTTGCTCAAACTTCAAATTGCCCAAAAGATTTCTCAACCAAATTGCATGGCAAACACAAGAAGTCATACGAACATATTCTCGCTTCACATGTTGAGAGAGTAACAATTGGTTGTTTTTGAACTCCAAGCAAATGCAGAAGACTCCATATACAAAGACCACTAGTGCTTTTTATATCATCCACATCTCCTCCCCAATCATCGTCACATCAGAACCAAACAGCCTAAAATCATTGAGCACATGTATAAGACAACCCATAATTCAATGTTTCTTCCCACATATCGAAGAATTCTTTTAGTCGCTTTCATATGAGTCATAGTTGAGCTTCCATGTAGCGACTAATGACACCAACACCATATAAGATATCCGGTTTTTATACATGTTAGAAACCCGCAACCTTCCCACTAATCTTCTAAACATAGTGGAATCTACCTTTCAAAGATTATCAAAACCTTTGAAAGTTTGATTCCACATTCCAGCAGTGTAGTAATGGAGTTGCACCTTTCCATATGGAATTCCTTTAATATTGCTTCCCATGCATAGGCCTTTTTGAGAAAGAAAAGGTTCCTTCTTCATTCTGCTTCACCTCAATGCCCAAATAATAACACATGAGCCCCAGTCAGTCATTTCAAACCTTGCAGATCATTTGTTTTAAATTCTTCAATGATGGTCCGATTATTGCCCGTGAAGATCAAATCATCTACATACAAGCAAGCATACATGACCTCTCCATCTTTATTCTCTTTCACATACTGAGCATGTTCATATGGAGACTTTTGTGAAGCCATTTTTTCTGAAAAATATTCATCAATGCAATTATACCAAACCCTTGGAGCTTGTTTAAGGCCATATAAAGCTTTCTTCAACTTTAGCACTTTGTCTTCTTGCCCTTCAATAATGTAACCTTGTGGTTGATTCACATACACCTCTTCTTCTAAGACTCCATTCAAAAAAGCTGATTTTACATCCATCAAATATAGCTTCCATCTTTGTTGGGCTCGCCATAGCAATAATCAAAGCTGACTGTCTCCATCACGAGCCACGAGAGCAAATACCTCATCATAATCGATTCCTGCTTTTTGGGTGAATCCTTTTGCCACAAGGCGAGCTTTATATTTCTCCACTTCTCCTTTAAAGTTTTTCTTTGCTTTGTAGATCCATTTTACTGCTATAGGCTTCTTTCCTTTAGGCAGCGTTGCTAACTCCCACGTTTCATTTCTATTAATGGCTGTTATCTCCTCATTCATAGCCATTCTCCATTCTTCATACTGAATAGCTTCTTCAAAGCACATTGGCTCTATATCTGCAAACAAACAGAATAGAGTGGAATCTTCATTAATTTCTTCCGTCTCTTCATATAATTCAGCTATGCTTCGCATACGAGGTGGCCTTTCAGATGAGCTGGGAGAAGACAAATCTCCCTTGATCAACATGAGACACTTGGGATGACACTTGCGGTGTAGTAACTTCCACAATCTCACATCTTCGATGAATCAGTACCTAGAAACTCCTCAAGTAGGGGAAAGAATTTGTAATTTTCATTTTGAGAGATTTGCCACTTCCAAGAGCCTTCTTCATCAAATTTTGCATCTCTACTAATTATAGTTCTTCTAGTTTGAGGATTATAAAATTTATAACCCTTTGAGTTCTCAGCATATCCCACAAACACCAACTTCTCACTCTTATCATCTAGCTTGCTCTTTGTCTCATCCGGGACATGAACATAACTCGACACTACCAAACACTCTCATGTGAGATATATTTGGCTTTTCTTCCACTCCAAGCTTCTTGTGGTGTTTTTGCTTCAATTTCTCATGTGGGACTTCTATTACTCAAAATAGGCGCACATGCTACTGCTTCAGCCCAAAATTCCTTCGGCATTAATTTAGTCTTTAATATACTACGAGCCATATTGAGAATTGTTCTGTTTTTCCTCTCTACAACACCATTCTGTTGAGGTGATCTCGCCTCGATCAACAAATGAGCGAATACGATTCTGAGCTGGTTGAATTGTTTGGATGTAAACTCCCTCCTCGATCGATTCACAATGCTTTTGATCAAATAGCCACTTTCATTTTTCAGCTTGAGCTTTGAATGTCTTGAAGACTTCAAGTGCTTCTGATTTTTCCTTCAAGAAATAAACCCAAGTTTTTCGGGTACAATCATCAATAAATAATAAGTACCTATTCCTTCTAAAAGAACTTGGTTGGATAGGCCCACATATGTCAGCATGTACTAATTCAAGTGGCTTAGAAGCTCTAGAAAGTGACTCCTTTGGAAAACTCATCCTTGATTGCTTCCCATACATACAACATTCACATATTTGATTAGGATGATGTATGTGCGGCAGACCATAGACCATGTTTTCCTTGAACAATTACTCCAACCCACCCGAAATTCGGATGACCCATTTCGAGGATGCCAAAGCCAGAGAGATTACCCTCACGAAGTCTTCAAGCTCATGGGAGTGTCATAATTAATTTGCAACTTGAACATATTGTTCTTAGATAATGGCACCTTTGCTATTATCCTCCTTTTTCCATCTCTCATAAGTAGCCCATTCTTGTTCATATCTATTTCATACCTTTTCTCCAATAGTTGCCCAATACTCAAAATATTTGTTTTCAAAGCTGGTACATAATAAGCTTGAGAGATGAATTGATGATCACCATTTTTTGATCTAATAAGAATATCACCTTTGCCCATAACTGGCACTTTGGTCTTATCACCAAAAGAGATGCTACCTTCTAACACTCTCATCAAGGCTACAAAATAAGTCTTTATTACCGATCCTATGATTCACTGGCTCCGAATCAAAGAGTACCAAAACTTTGTATTTCTTTTCTTCTTCTCCATTGCAAGTTAATAATAAAGGTTGACTCTTCATTTTTCCTCAACCTCCACATAATTTGCTTTGTCATCCTTGTTTGTCTTCAACCAACAATTTGCTGCGATGTGACCAAATTTCTGACAATTATAGCACTTTACATTGGTGTATCTACCACGCCCCGACCACCTTGAAACCAACCACCTCACGCCTCTTCCTCTAAAGTTTCTTTTGCCCTAACACTTGACTCTTCATCTTTAGAGAATGTTACGCGGTTTTGCCTCTTCCACGTTGCCATGAAATCGACCTTGACCTTTGCCTCTTGTTCTTCCTCGTCTTCCACCATGACCTTGAGGGCAATTGTTGTTGTGAGTCCCCTTTTCTCTCAAATTTAGATTTGCTTGCAGAACATGAACAACAGTATTTTCTCTTTTCTTCAGTCTTTCTTCACGTGCCTGTAAAGAACCCAACAATTGATCTCGATCATTGAATCCAAATCTTTGGATTCTTCAATAGTTGTCACTATATAATCAAATTTTGCGGTCAATGAGCAAAGAATCTTTTCAACCATTTGAACATCTTGTATAGTCTCTCCATACCTTTTTAATTGGTTGACAACTACTAGGACACTATTGATATATTCTTCAATTGTTTCTGGCTCCTTCATTTTAAGAGATTCATAGTCACCCTCAAAAGCTACGGCACACTTTAATCACCTTATCTTTCCTCTCGAAGAATTTCGTAGGATCTCCATGCATCTTTTGCACTTATTCTTTGAAAGCAACCTTTTTCAAACATACCCTCATCTAAACACATATGAATGAGGGTAGGCGCTTCTTGATCTTTCTTTTTGCCTTCGAAGTGCATCCTTTTGAGCAGTTTGTCAATCCTTCTTCATTTTGCGGGTTGCTCATAGCCCTTCTCAACTATATCCCAAACATCTTGTGATCCCAACAATGCCTTCATTCTAATACACCAATTCTCATAATTCTCCTTTGTGAGTTTAGGAAACTGAAATGGAAACATGTTGTTCATGATTTCTGGAAAAGATGAACTCCTTCAAGACCTTCCTCACAAATCCAATCACCTTCTCCCTTATCAAATGATGAATCAGCTTTATGGATCTTCACACCTCCACACGACTCACGACTCACGACTTCTGACTTACACAAATGAGCCACGATTAGAAGAAATTAGGGCGGGTCTCCGATAATCCGAGATCGAAGAAGAAAATCAGCACAATCATTAGCATCTCTGATACCACTTTGTTGAGAGAAGAACACAACTTATCTCAGATGTACACAAGCTTACTAATAATAACTCTAACTTGTTCTCAACTTGGATGAAACCAAGTGTCAATTAAAATATAGAACAAGAAGCAATTAAGGCATAGAGTGCACCAGATTTAGTGTATCCTCTTGAACAAACCAAGCTTCGGTTGCATCTACGAGATCTGCCAACAAAGGAGAAGAGGAATTGATGAAGTTCTGCATCTATGTTGATGAAGAAGGTCACAATGTTACTGCAGATAGAAAAGAGGGCAGCAATCACACACATTCCATCATTCTCATCCTTACTGTTAACTTTACAAACACTTTATAAGTTTACAAGTACTTGATCAAAAAACACATATCTCAGAGACAACCAACAACATACACCACATGATTTAGAAAACACATCTCAAGACAAGCTATTAAGCATAGACATAATACAAGTTTATTTTACTAACACCTCCTTCATTCCTGCTAGCATTTTGATAATCCATTGTCCAACCAATTCAACACTGGTGATATTCAACTCAATGAATTTATTTTAATATATAAAAGGTAACCAAAATGAATCATGCTTCTATTACAAAGAAAACTATCTTAGTAGAAGCTAGAATTGATTGGCATACTATAAATTATACTCTCAAGTTGTATGCTTTCATGACATATATATTGGCATTGGCATGTATGCCCCTAGAATGTTTGTTTTTTTTTTTATATATTATATACATTATTTACCATGTGAGAAAGATTCAAACTTCTTATCATTGGGCTAGAGATCTATCAGAGTTTTTCACTCCAATCAGTTAACAGATTTAAATTTCTTTCACTGATTCACAAAGCTTGATCACTGAATTTCACACAAATATCAATGAACTCTGCTGAATCACAGTTCATATTATGCATTCAAGCATCAAAGTGACAATCAAACATCAAGAAAGACATCAACAAATTCATCTAATTAAGCAGTAGTTCATCCACAGCTACTACTAATCAGAAACATTGATTCACCAATTGAAATCAACAACAGTAAAAGAAATCCTTACAAACAACATCAAAAGATATAGAACTCCATGAGAAATCCTCTCTAATGAGAGCAATCCTATCAACTGAGAACTAGGCCAAATCCCTTTCCAAGACTTCAATTGTTCTTCCTTCCGGACCCTTCCCTCCTTTTATATATATCACTGCTCACGCGAATCATTAAGCCATAACGAAATTCTCGTATGCACGATTCACCCATCTACGCCTCGCGGACACCGTCCTTTGTGATTGGGTGCTACATTCATCAGCTCTCTAGACTCCTCCACGTGGCTTTCATTAATCTCATCATCTCCACCTAGTCTGACTGCAGTCAATATCCTTCATCAAGACATGGGTTTCTTCACCCATATACAATTCATCTCTGAAATCACCATTTGACTGGTCAATAACGCCCTGTTTCTCAACAATTCTGAATGGAAATATTTCGCTATACTAGGGTTGGTCAAAATGTTAAAAATTGCATATAAACTCCCATATTAATATATTTGTGTGTATATCTTGAAATCCTCATATTTTTGTATGTATGTGAAGGAGCATTTACTACGGAAATGGGAATTTGGAGGAGTTAAATAGGAATGAAAATGAGCCAAAATGAAATAAAAATATAAATCAAGAATATATTTGATTGGAGATATATGAGAGGCTAGTTCATTATGAATGAAAAAAATAAAGAAAAAAAATATGGTAAAATTATTTTTGTACATATTACATATGTAAGTAAATAATATTATATATAAAATAGAGATTTAAGTTAAATGATAAATATTATTTAATTATAAAATATTTTAAATAATATTATTCTACTTATTATAATTAAATATTTAAACTAAATATCTCATTTTAATTATTATTTATTATTAAAATTAACTGTTTAGCAACTTCGTGATTTCACTATGTTGCTCCAAATCTTGGGCTGAAATGCTTAGTTTTGTTTAAGATTATATATTATGGATAATTTCATCATTTCAACTCTGAAGAGTGAGTAGTCTTTCCATTTTTGAAAGGATTGGGATCCCATCTAGGATATTTGATCACGTGGTATATCCAAACGCACTATAGATCGAGATGGCGGGGAATTGAGGGAAGAGTAAAAATCTTATTACTCGATAAAAAGTGATAATCATAGGCGATTTTCTGCGCTTTGGAGCTTACAATAAATAATCGAATAAAAATAACACTAAGAAAAGAGATAATTTGAAAATTTGCCAAAAATGGTAAATTCTCAAATATCAGCAAGAAATAAAAGGATTAAAAAATAAATCTTATTACCTTTAAAGCGAACTACTGGTCGAGATTTACAGCGCAAGATATAACGAAAATCGATTATTCTTAAAAATGGCGAGATTAGAGTTTTAGAGGACTAAGCGATGAAATTTGGCGAAATTTTGGTATGACTCACGAGTTTGTGGGACACAAACTCTTACTTGTGTTCCTTGACCCGTTTCCCATCAAATGGGCACTGTTGAGAACTATAAAATCCGTCGCCTACCAAGTGCTCTAAATACTCTTACGTCGAACTTCTCCATGCTCACTTTGCATGCCAAGTTATCATCATCCCGAGTCATCGATTATTTTTATTTCTCAGTCACTCTTTCTCACTTCTCTTCACTCCATTCATGAACATCAAATAAAATCATGGATTCACACAAGAGTGATTCCCAATCTATCACAGGAATCAAACGCTGCCCAAGCTAGCATATATATGTGAAAATAAAAACAAAAATTGTGGCAAATGACCCTCTTGCTTTTGCATATAATATAAATGGATACTTAGATATCTCATCCAAGCCACAACGCGGATATATATATATATATATATATATATATATATATATATAAAAGCTTTGCAAGGGTCTGAGACAATGCTATTATGTTACAAGGGTTATAGATGTAAAATATAACTTTAGTGTTTAGGTATAAATGCAAGTTTCCCTACATATAGCATAAGTAAACTTAATCATACCAGTTAACCATGTGGTGTGTCTCGTTGGAGGTTATCTTAAGTTACTAGGTTGTCCCAATACCTACAATGGAACACCTGAAGTTAGGTTGTGGTTTTCCCAACAATCTTTATCTAATTATTTAAATAAATATAGTCGGCAATTAATTTTTTTAAAATACTGATTTAAAAAACAACGTATCATTAACTAAAAGAATAGTTTTAATCTATAAATATTTATTTGGTCTCTATCAACATACTAATTTGATTGTAAAACGTGTTGGTAGAAGTATACAATTGGTGGGTTCTCCCTATTCAATAAAAAAGAATAAGGTTTATTTAGCCAGTGGCGGAGTTAGAAACTATAATGTAGAGGCGAATTACAAAAGAAAAGAAAATCAATTAATAAATTTTTTATATTTTTTTTTAATTTACTTAATGTTAATTTATAATTTAATTTATAAAAATAAGTGTCAAACAATAAATTTTAAAATACTCTACTAAAAATACAATTTTATATATTATATAAAGTAATTTGTAAAAACTTTTTTTAAAATATATTGAATAAAATAATTTATAAAATATTATTAGGTTACATAAAAAAAACATTGTAAATATTTTTAAAAATTATTATGTTTTAGAGGATAGATATTAATTTGTTAAAAATAATTTTTAAAAAATAAAAATAAAAACAAAAACCCCTAGAGAGAGAGGGATATTTTAAAAAATAAAATAAATAGAGAGAGAGGATACTTCAAAAAAATAAAAATAAAAAGAGAGAATGCTTTCAAAATATCAAAATCCAAAATCAAAATCAAGGGGGAACCAAAGGGGTGGAGGTATTTTAAAAAATAAAATAAAAATAGAGAGATAAAAATAAAAACAGAAATAGATTATGAGAGAGAGAGAGAGAGAGGGGTAAACAGGGGGGGCGGGGGTTCGCCGGCGACACGGGGGACGGCCGCCCCCCCTCTCCCTCCACCCTTATATTTAGGTGCAGTGCAATAGGTGTAGGTAGTGTTCTGTCCATTGAATTTCTAACACATGTCCGAAAAAATATATTAAAATATAATAATTTTTCATAATGTTTTTACTCTTTTCATTAAATTATTCATCTCAGGACAAGTATTAGAAATTCAATGGTGAACTACATGAAATTCACCTATTGCGCTTCACTAAAGTTTTCTAAAAAAAAATGTATAAACTTAAAAAACATTGTCAAAAAATTGTTATAATTGAAATAACCAAATGTTTCAAATTAACCAAATAATTCAGTTGTTTTAGTTAAAAAAATGTTTTATTTCTTATTATGTCTATATGCAATTTTAGTGCCATTTGTTAAATATTGTTCACTCACTATTGGTGTGAGCCCCACCACTTAATTAAATCCTAGCTATTGGTATTATCTTTTAATCCTAGCTAGTTGATTTTGTTTTTCGGTTTCAAAACCCTAGACACATCTTCGGTTCCTTTCTTTTAGATGGCGTTAGGAAAGAGAAAGACCTAGTCTCGACTTTCTCTCCCTATGCGAGTGGTGTCGTAGCGAGGAAAGAGAAGGATCTCGCCGTCACGGCGGGTTTGATTGATTCACTGTTATTGTTGAGGTAAGAACCCTCTTCCTCGGATCTTTGAAAATATTGTACAATTATTATTGTTATTTTTCTAGATCTTGATATGTTAATGTCGGATATTAGTGATGGATGGGTAAGGTTAACTTCTCGCTTGAGGAGTTTGAGATTAATTTGATAGGTTTCAGATTTCGTTTTTGATAATGGCAGAAACTCATTTTCGATTTTAGAGGTCTTAAAGGCATAATTTGGAGGAGTAAAAGTAAATAATAAACTTGTAGAGTTTGATGTTAGCTTTGTATCTTCAAATTTCAAAATTTTTCCGGGAGTAGTATCCATGTAAATTATAGGGCTTTAAACTCAAGTGACATGGGACGACTTTTATGCGACCCTTGAGAATTTATTAATTTATTTCATGATTGTAGAGTCTGATTAGATTTACTTATATAAGAAAGTTGTATAAGATGATGTTATCTTTTCCTTTGTCAAATTTTAGAATTTTTACCACTGTAAATTGTGAGATATGATCAGATTTCTATAGTGGTGCTCAATGGCATTTCTGTAGGAAGTATGAATTTTTGATCGGAGAATTTGAGGATCTTAGATATTAAATCAAGACTCACGTTTAATAGTAAGTTGTTCAATTTTGAGTTAATTATATGATCTTAAATTTTGACCTTATTTGAAGTTATATGTTGTGAGATATCTTTATTGGAAGAGACATGTATGAAATTGTTGGTTTGCATATTTATGATTTTTAAAAGTGATCGCTTAAATTGTACAGTTCTCAAATCTTTGTGAGATTTGGTTATGTTATAGATGTAGATGTCTAGTTTTTTCAGTAGTTTGAATTTTCTGATTTGGGTTAGAATTCGCAAAGCTATGCTAATTTCAATCTTAAGAAGAATTAGTTATTAGTCCGACTTTTGTAGCTTCGAATGTTTTTTGCATTCTTGTGGGTTTTAGAATTTGTTTTGTTTGTAATTCTGATAGGTCATTTCCCAAAATATAGGACTTTCTGAAAAAAAACTCTATTGGTGTGAATTCAAAATTTGGTCGTTAGACAGGTAAGTATCCCACATATAAATCCTATTATATGTATATAGTTGAAAATTCTAGTCTTTTTGAATTTCTAAAATTTTTGAGAAAAATGCTTATTATTTTGAATTATATTTTGAATTACTTATTTATTTATCATTTGAAATTCGTATGTAAGTATTTAGTTTTGGAAATGAATTAGAATTATTTTTTTATCGACAGCAGGATCATCAAATTTATGTATTACATTACGATAAATATTTGAACATTATGTATTTTTGAGCATAGCAACATGAGTCCCCAACTAAGCTTTGCAATACACTTTCATCGTTTTCAGGTTAAACATTGACCCAGTGTCGACATGTATATGTGAAATAAAAACTATAGTTTTCCCATTATTCACGTCGGTGAAAAATAGCGAGCCTCGATAATTACGGCTCGAGGTCACGGGGTAAACTTATGAGCTCTCATATTTCACGGCTCGAGTCAGCTGGCGATAAACATATGACGCTCGACATTTTGTTTTAGCAATAGTTATTTGTGGGACATATATGCTTGACTTTTTGTCAGTTATGTTTTATTGAAAAACTTATTTTCTGAATTTTATTCTGATAAACTTGTATTTTATTATACTTGTTTGAGTTTTGAAATTTTGAAACTTTTATGATCCCAGATATTTTTTAGTGGGTACTATGGGTTGTCAAGCTCATGTCTGATTGTTTAATTTTTCGGACCCGAGTTTAATAACTCACCATTTTGAGAATCGGGTTTTTGAGGGCCTTGCACCTCTTGGATCTCGGCACTTTGGGGTCGCGGCCAGCTTTGTCGATCTGCTTGGAGTGCAGCGAGCCGGGTTCGGGCGTGACGATTGATAAATCGAAAATCAAATCATATAAAATATCTCGACAATAATTATAAAAATAAAACTATCGTTATAATTGTTTAACGGTTAAACATTTGATTCTCATGCAGGAAATTAAGGTTTTGACTCTCAAAGTTGAGAATTATTAATAAAAATTTGTGTGGTGAGTGGCTTGTCCATATTATCAAAATTAAATAAATAATAAATAAATCCCCAAATAATATCTAAAAGTATCTTACAAATCCAAAGTCACATTTTATCATAAAAATAAACAAGTCAACCAGCATATAAGGGTCATTCTACCCAATTAATTCAGTCAAGTAATATTTTTAAATCTCTTGCCGAATCTAAATAACTAAAATTCTAGCATAAAGTGAAGGAATCCGTCAATATAGTCCAGAGAAACAAGGAGTTTGCAGACCTCAAGAGGATGAGCCAAGTGACCAGCCCTTCATGGACTAGTGTTAGTGTTGGCCAACTGTGCATCAGTACTTGTAGCTCTCGGCTCTCTTAGGGATCTCTCTCTCTCTCTCTCTCTCTCTCTCTCTCTCTATATATATATATATATATTTAAATATATATATAAGGAGCTACTATTTTGTTTTTGTGTGGGTCAATGGACTTGTTTGCTCAACACTTAGGGGCAGTTTGTTTTGCAAGGAATAGAGTTGAGGAGGAATGAGATATGAATGAGATAGGAATGAGAATAAGGGGGATGGATTAGGAATGAAATGAAAACTGTGTTTGGTTGAAAGGTATGGGAGAGTAATTCATTGGGAATGGGAAAAGTAAATAAAAAAAATATGTGGAAAATGTCTTTTATGCCCTTGTAGAGTAAATATTAAATAAATAAATATATTGGTCAATAATCTTATTTTATTTGTAATATGTTGTCATTATTGTTATAATTATTTTTTATAATTAATTTTACAACCAATCTTCATTATTAATATTGTTGTTTTGTTACCATGTTATCATTTTATTTTTATTATTTTAGAATTAATTTAATTTTTTATTATTATTGTTGTTGTATTTTTATAGTATTAATTTATTTTTAATATGTTATCATTATTATTTGTTTACAACGTTCTCAATATGTATTAAAAAAACCATTTCATATATCCAGTGGAGAGCATGATAATAATGAATATAATCATTCATATTGATTATTAAGACATAATAAACTAAATGTGAAATGTGTCATAACAATAATAAATTGGTAACTAAGTTTTTCAAATAAAAAGTTTTTTTATTTTTCATCCTTAACTAAGTTATATATATTGCCAAGTGCGTGTGTTTTTGACATGTAACTCAAGTGATCAATGCAACATTTATTTTGGAAAGTGAGTGGTGCTTTATTTTCTTTAAAGAGTAAACTAGCCTTTTTATTCAGCTTAGCTTGTTCCTTCTGAGAAAATGATAGCCATTTTTTTTATAGCCATTTTTAAAAATTTATTTAGATGATAAGATTTGCAAATCAAACATGAAGAAATTTCAGAAGATAAGAAAGAAGAAATAAAGAACAAGAAGAAGAACAAGAAGAAGAGAAAAGATCTAGAATCTTGAGAGATCAAACAAGGAGAAAGCGAGCGAGGACAAGCTTGAAGATACTAACTAGTATCCATCAAAGAAAAGTGCAAATACTAACAATTCAAACTTAGAAAAAAATGCAAACCTTGAAGATCACGCGGTTTGGCGGGGACGGTTTCTAGCACATCCCGAAGCGGCGGTGGTTTCTCCGCGGACCAAAGGAAGAGGAAAGGAGAAGGACAAAAAGTTGGATGGAAAAAGTTTTAAAGCCAAAGGGTAAAAGCGGATATTTCACCATCAGTTGGGCATTCTCAACCAATTATCTTGAATGGTAATCAACCTCTACATATCTCATTCCCCCAAAAAGAAACCTCCCACATTCCCATGCATTAGTGAACAAACGCATTGGGCCCATTCCTAATTCATTCCCCAATCCATTTCAGATCGAAACCTTGCAAACAAACAGCTCCTTAATTAGTAGACCTTTGTATTTGTCCCTTTTTATTAGCTACTTATTTTGTATGCTATTTTTTATAATGTACTTTTTTCTCCTAATAAATATAGATTTATCCATTTTTGTAAAAAATATAGTATAAATATAAAATACGAGGAAAACCCTAATAAAACCAAATTGAGAAAATAACTTAATGAAATTGAGTGAATCCCAATAGTTTGGTTTTAACTGAATAATAATCCACACTCAAAATGCGCTACTGCCTCTTTCCATGCCACTATTTCTTTTCTTAATAAACATTCTAGAAAAGATTCAACATTTAGCGATAATGGGTGTCTTTGTTAGAGCCTAGGCTGAACTCTACGATCAAAAACCAACAAGGGAAAGCTAAAAATAAATAAATAAATTCCTCAAATCAAAATGTAAGTGTTTGATGATTGATTATGGACTCATGATTTGTGGTTTAATATTTGTTGAATTCAAGCTATAAGCAAACCAAAAAAAATAAAAAAAAGCATAGTTTTAATACAAACAAGTTTTTGAGGAAGCTTGACAAACGCATTCAAATCAATAACAATGGAAATCCTTAAAAAAAATATAAATTGAAAGTAATGAAAATAAACATTTATTTGAAGAAAAAACTAAAATCAGAGAAAAACCATGAATAAATCAATGGAACAATTTTACTAAAATAAGAAACATTACACAATTACCTTAAGTCTAATTAATCTTTGGATTCACTGGTGTATGGTCTTTAATACTATTGCCAATGATATATAAAATATGAGCACGTGATATATTTAGAAAAATTTTTCATACACTGCTCCTCGACACATGATTTGTTTGTATTTACCTTGAGAGTACGAATATCATCCATCTATCACGAATCACGCACTGGTGGGCTTAGGGATTGGGCTGGGCCCAGCCCAGCCACAAAAACCTACTTTTTCTTAGTTTGAGAATTTTTATAACAGTTTGACAACTCAAGGCAGACACAATAACTCGTTGAGCTTTTACAGTAATTCATTGACCAATAAATATCAAATGAGCCAGAGATTAGAGTTAAATCCAATTATAATCATTGTATTAGAGTCACTATGCCTTTTTAATCTTTATATTACAAAAATTACTAATTTGATCTCTCTATTATTTCGATTGGGCAAATCAAGTCTAATTGAAAACGGTCATCAGCTTTTTCATTCAGTATTGCTAATGTGGCTTAAAATAAGTGATGGTTTGTTATAGAAAATGAACATATATAAAATTTATACCATAAAAATTGATAAATATAAGATGTTTTAATTTACAAAACTAACATTGCATCAACTATTAACAAATTGAGAATAGATTACAAAATTAATTCAGAAGAAAATTTCCTCCATATTAATCTAATATACCAATGCTCTATTAAAAAAACATATATTCTCATATATATGTACATAAAGCACCATGTATGCTCTCCAGCTGATTAATTATTCATTAAAATGATATTATTTAAGTCAATTATATATTAAGGGCTAATTAATAATTAGTTCTTTAATATTGTGCTTTGTTTGGGATTGCAGATGTGGTGGAATCTTCAAAGCATGGTGTAGAGTTTTGGAGCATCTTGTGAAAGAGAAGTGCTACATCTGCATGCATGCAATCAAATAAAGGTATTTAATTATTTTTGTAGCAGTTGTTTATTCTCTCTTCCTCATGAAGTGTGACTTGTCTTTTGCTCTTCTTCATTCATGTGCTTAATTCTTTAACTAAAATTAAATTTAGATGCTTTGTTCCCTTTTACTTCTTAATGAATGGTACCGTTTGATAAGAAAAGAATATGTTTGTAATCAATTAATGGTATTGTTTGTGTTGTTGGTAACTCTATGGTCATCTAAAATATTGCTTGATGAGATATATATATACTATAGAAATATTATTAATTGATATCCATTCAAATTTACCAAGAGATCAATGAGCTTGGATAATTAAAAGAAACTTTTTATTGAGTTTATTCCATGAATTTTTTTCTCTTTAGTAAATACTTTTTTTTATAATTGTTCTAC
Organism: Dioscorea cayenensis subsp. rotundata; assembly: GCF_009730915.1. Classification (NCBI taxonomy): domain Eukaryota; kingdom Viridiplantae; phylum Streptophyta; class Magnoliopsida; order Dioscoreales; family Dioscoreaceae; genus Dioscorea; species Dioscorea cayenensis. The sequence continues at coordinate 2,516,276 of NC_052482.1, forward strand.
TAAAATATTTTGAATGAATTAATTAGTATAGCACAATCGCAAATAAGTAAAAATAAATAAAGGTTAATCATCTTCATGAAAAAATTTAACATAATTTCTCTTCATTAAATACGTGGAAGAACACGTCCTCTACGTATGTTAGGAAAAAAAATGATTCGAGAAACTACCCAGCTATCTATTTTATAACTTTCCACTTTCACTATAAAACTTTTTAGTATCAACATCTTTAATATATTTTTATTTTATTCATAAATATATCTTTCAAAAACTTTAATTATTCCTTTTGGCTTAATAAATATAGTTCTAGTTGTAGTTGTTTCCAACATACTCATAAATTATTATATTTTTAATCTCAATTAACATACAAATGCCACAAATGGAAACACTACAAACCGAACATTTGTCTTTTGGAAAGCATTATGAAATTTCCAAATACAATCTCAAACAAAACCTCTAATTAATGAGTCAACACTTTAATTTCTTGATCAGATCAATACAAGACCTAACTAGCATATAATACATTCATTCATTGCTTAATTTAAAGAGTCCCATAATAATATTGCAATCACTTGCAACACACATGCACACATACACACAAAACCATGCATACAATACAAAACACACCTTTCAGACTAGTACTACAACAAATCAAATCTTCAAACCCTAACTATATATATATACTTTGTTAGCACGTACGTCACCAAACAAACAGGCATGCATGCATGCATGCATGCATGCATCCGTGCATAAGATATGAAGAAACCCAACCTAATTACTGCATATCAATAACCCTAAAAGTCTCCCTGTTCTTGACAACAATATCATACATATGCATGGACTTAAACCTTCTGAAATCTTTGGGAAGGGAGATGAGGTCCACAGAGGATCTTTTGTGGAATTGAAGAAGATCAGGGTCATCATAATACCTCTCCCAACCAAGGCTTAATAACTTTCCTTCAAGAGATTCATAAGAAGTTATCACTTCATTGCTTGGAGTGTGGAGCAAAACCTTCTTACGTGCTGTTGATGATTGTTCATTTGCAGGGTTTTCCACCAACTTCACCACCCCATTCCTAAACAACCATACTCCTGACATGGCTAAAAGCTTCCTTAACTTGTTTTCTGTATCCAAGTTATATATCTAGAAAGAAAGAAAGAAAGAAAGAAAAAAGGATATATTGTTTAAGAAGATGATGAAGTTGTGAGCGAAAGGGAGTTCATGGTGTATACATATATAGGTATGATAAAGAAGAGACTAAAAGATTCTTATGTTTGCTTTGGAGACAATGGGGGTGTATATATTATTATCACCTTGGTGAAGAATAAAGGTGAAGTAGTACTCCACACATTACCAAACAAAAGATGATGTGTTTATAAGTCTATTTTTGTTCTCTTTGTAATTTGTTTTTGTAAGAATGATGATAAGTAGGGTTTTGTTAGAAAGATGTTAAGTTTGGTCTACTATATATGTATTAGGGTTTAAGGGAATGATCAACTTGGTTTTTCTATTTCTTTTTATATAAATGTTTGCTTTGGAAATAAAATGGGTTTGTATGCATGCATTATTATCACCTTGATGAAGAATGAAGTTGAGGTAGTAATCCCCTAAAATGCACCAGATGATATATTAGAAGTTTATTATTATTCTTCTCTAAGTGAGAATGATGATAAGAAGTTTTATTATAAGAAAAGATATCATAGATCTTAAGTAATGATCAGTTAAAATCAAGAGGTTGTCTTTCTTTTATTTCTGTCTTATATATATATATATATATCTTATATGTAAAACTTGTTTATACTTGATAATTGGTGTAGTTTTTCTTCTTGATAACATTTTAGAATTAGATCGCATTTCTCAAGATGCTTAATGTGCATTACTTTTGTGGAAAGGGCTTTTGTTTATTAGTACACTTTCCTATATAGCTTGCACCTTAAAAAGAATGGCTTATTAAATTTGTAGTTTGTAGGGTGGGACATTGGAATAGATATATGCCCATAGGTTTCTTAGATTTGTTTTTGGGGTGTTTTAATATGCATCCTTTACTCTAAAGAAGGACATTTACTGCCTAACTTTCTTTGACTTTTGCATTAATTTTAGACTTGTTATGCATGAAAACCTACTTTATGTTCATTTTTATGCAACATTACACGCGTACACGTGTAGTTTATCTTAGAGAACTTATTCTAAAGCTAATTAATTGTATCAATAATGATAAACCAAATACAAGTTTAGTAAAATTAAAAATTAATTTATTTCTTTTTCTTTCTCTTTGGGTAAATCATCAACCAACAAAGAAAGATAACTAAAGGTGTACGTGTATAGACGCATTGCTAGCTTACTTGCAAATACAACTTAACCGGTTTTCTATATTTCATGTTTTGATGTAAAATCAGTAAAATTATTTAAAATATAAGATAAATAAATAAATAAATAAACAATAATATTCATGCATGGCTTGAGAATATAGAGAAGGAAAAAGAAGGCATTCTCTCATATATATACAATTAATCTTCTCCTAACAAAAATATTCCTATATTAGTGTCTATGAATTAAAGTAGAGATACTAGAGAAGAAACAAGATACTAATGCACCAGGAAAGTTGAGAGTGTTTTTTGTCTTTTTCCTGTTTATAATTGAGACACATAATTAGACAACCATATTCCTAACGGTTCTCTTTTGGTGAATTTTATTCTCCATTAACACCTTAAAACAAGGAAAAATCCTAATCTATTTTGGAAATTTAAGCATTTGGAATCATTTACAGATGTAGCTTCTTTTCTAATACTATAAATTCAAAAAGCTATCATCTCTTGGGTTGTGTTTAATGCCTCACATGTAATTTTTGGTAAAGCTAAAGTTAGAAATAGATGTGAACAACGAAAAGCGGGATATGTACGATTACGTTTAGTCACAACTGTTTATTCTAAAAGATGATAGAAATGTGTCATGTGTGTTTACATAATACTTGACTTCTTATTGTCTTCTCTTTAAATATATATATACAAGTATGCTTTGCATGCGCATGCATGCGATGTCATCAGTACATGTAGAGATCGCATGAATGTCTGGAAGCATTTTCTTGGAGTAAATTCCATGATCAATTCAAACTTTTATTATCGAGATTTTCAGCTATGTTGCTTTGCAGTTTGTGACTGTTTAACTCAATCCAAAAAGTCATTGCAGTATACCTACGTCATTATTTAAATTTATGAGAATTTTATCTTAAAAAAATCTTGTGGTTTCACAAATTTGATTTGCAAAATTGGAACAAATTTTTTTTTTCTAAATTCATTTAGAGAATACATGGTTTATCCCAAAGACTAAATGAATTCATATATAAAATCATGTCGCATGAGCAGATTTTTAAATAAAATAATAATTGTGTTCTTGCCAAATAAAGAAAAATTAACATCATTAGATCTAATGAAGAAACCAAAATTATCGATGTTCTTGTTTTTGTAAATCTCACGAAACCGCAAAATTTTGCTTTTTTTTAATTTTCTTTTATTTTTGGTGGATTTTGTGGTGGTAGTGGAGGAAGGATCAAGCGAATGATCCATTCGTGTATTCTAATTTAGACAATCAAATTGCACCAAATGAGAAATAGGGTCACTGCCACATTCCCAGTTGAAATAAATCAAGCAAATTTATATTAATTATACCCTAGGACCTATGTAAACATAGTTTTAAATTTTTGTTTTGATAAAATAATTTTAAAACAAACTGAGCAGCCATACTACATTTAATTTTTAACCTAACAATTTTTCAACATAGCATAATCTTCCTTGTCCTAAGGTTTTCTTAAAATTTGAGATTTCAAATTTTTTTAGATTTTCAGCTAAATTTGTAAGTTATTGAATGGTATACACCGAGATTTAAACCTCGATTACCGATGCTAAATGCATCATAGACTTGGCAATTGGAAACTCCAAGATGCTCGAAAATTTAGATTTGAAGACATTTTCTCATCTTTTGATAATAGTGTAATTATAGTTTAATTATGTTGATTCCAGCACCCCTATGATAGGATAGTTACATATATATATATAAAATAGATAAGCACCTAATTTATTAAAGCCAGGAGAAAAGGAAAGTACAAAACAAATGCATTCGAACAAACTATAAAAGTACAAATTAGACCCAAAAATATAAATGAAATAAAAAACAAACAAAGAACAAGCAAAGATTAGGAGGCGTCGTCGGAGAATGCTTGCCTCAAGCAAATCGCTTACAGCGGGAAAAACAAGAGAAAAAGACATGGCGAGGTTGACAAAATGCAGAAAGACAATAGAGGTCTACTCAATCGATATGAAATGAATCACTCTTGAGGCTACTGCTGAGACATAGTGGTGGCCTAATCTACCGAACTAGCGCTCAAGAAATCAAAGAAGTGCTTGATGTTCTGAAGAAAATCACTGAGAAATTGATGAATAAAGCCCTTAGCTGCGGAAATCCAAACAAATAACAATGAAATTAAAAATACTATTATTTTTTTCTCCCCAAGTTGAGGTGTGTTCAGATACCACTTGTGGCTTATCCACAAATTTTAAAAAAATAATTTTTTTATGTTATCGATTTTAATTTTTATTTATGTAGTTTATTCTTTTTATTAAAAAATTAATAAATAGATAAATGACTTTTGTTATCCTTTAATTTTTTTTTAAAAAAATTGCATGGTAATTTGTCCCAAAGTTTAAGAATTAGGTTGTTTTAATAAAAAAAATATATTAATACTAAGAATATGAGTAAATAAAACTGAAAAAAAGTCACAAATACATTAAAAAAAAAAAATGGATAAACTACTCATCTCAAACTAATGTTGCCGGAGGGAATGGAAAGAGATACCGTACTCCTTCTTTTTCTTCTTTATTAATAAATAGGTGCCAAGCACTTCACATTTAAGCAAAGTCAAAAACATGTATATGTGTAGTGTTAATATCTTTGGAGTTCAATCTTAGGTTCTCTTTAAAATGAATACTTTACGTAAGAGATTCGGTGCCAATACCCAATAGACTAAGAGGTCATCATCAGATACCCTTCTTCTCAATGTGGTATAAGTATTTTTGGTATAATTCTATAAATAGTCTCTCATCTTTGACAAACTTACCACTTTGGTCTTTCTACTTTAAATTGTAAATTTTTAGTTCCTCTATTATTTTAATTGAGTCATATCAGTCTCCTAAACTTTAAAACCTAAACCCTCAAGAAGTGGACTAACAAACTCCAATTAAAATAGCAGAGGGATTAAATTGTTACAATTTAAAATGAAAGGACTAAAACGGTAAATGTAAGAAAGTAGAAGGACTATTCAATGAGTTATACTAGGGGCAACTTTAATCGTTATATTATCATAGAGTTTGATATTCATCCCACCACATCAACCCATTAACCTATTATACTATAAAATGGAACCCACAATCATTTCATTCATCTTTTTAACTATTTACATTATATATTTCATTAAAACATATTTATTTAATAAAATCTTAAATATTATTAATAAAATAATTAAATAATATAATATGTAAGTGATTATAATCCTCTTAAAATAACTAAAATTATTTAAAAAATTAAAAACATATTTTAAAAATTACAGATAAAATCTACCGGGGCATGATAAATATGATTTCATTTAATCTTTTCTCATTAAATAAATAATTAAATAAAATTAATTATGTTATAAAGATGTAACCCGATGCTGTGTTACTAACATAATATATATATATATATATATATATATGTAATCTAAATTTGAACATTTGGATAAAAGTGGAAAACAATTTTGTGACGCAAGATAATTTTGTAAATTTTGAGAATAATTTTAAAAATTTTGCTCATTGGGTAGAAATAAAGAATATGAAAATTTTTGAAAATTATTTAAAAATTTTGAAATTGGGGAAGATGGAGGAATATTTTTTTTTTTTATAATATAGTTAAAAATTCAAAGATGAGGAAGTAGAGAAGAATGCAAAATTTTGTTTGAGAATATAGGTGTATTTATAGAGATAAAATTTTTAATTTAAAAATTAAAAAATTAAAAGAAATTAAAAAAAAATAGCCGTAAGATGCAATCATGCAACGTTTAGATTTTTAAAGTTTTAAAAATTAATTGTGGCCCATGCTTTATTTGAATTTAAAAATTATTTAAAAATATATATATATACTGCCCACCTGAGCGCGCATAGTGTGGATGTTTTTGGCATAGCGTAATTGTTATCCCCATTATAGATGTTTTAATATTTTTCGATTAATATGCGAAAAACCCCCTGTTTTTTAATTAATTGATGCAGAGGGCCTTTTCGTAATTAAAAAAAAATATAGTGGTCTATCTAAAAATGTCCAAGCTCGCAACAGGCCAAACACTCGCCTGAACTTCGTCCATAGAGCGCAGAGGTCCATCAATGGCGTCCGCTTTGATGTCCAGAGCTTTGAGAAACCGATCGGTCCCTTCTTTTTCAACCTTAGTTGCGAGATTCGTGAGTTCTTCTTTCCCATGTTCCCTTGATTTCGAATTTTTCAATCTTTGGACGCTCTTTTCTCTCATTGAGTTTCCCAATTTTTGTGTTTTCCTTAAATTCTTGGTCTTTTCAAATTATTTTCAGATTGTGGAGTTTGAAATCAATTTCTTTTGTTGGAACTTGATGAATCAAGTGGCAATTGATGTTACTGCTTTTGATTTGCTTCTGAATTTGTAAATTAGCAATCAATTTGTCCATGCATTAGGTTTTTGATTGATAAGTATTTTATTTGTAACCTAGAAATTGGCAATGGTCACCCTTTACCACTGATTCTGAATGATGTCTTGATTAAGATTGATAGGCAAGAGAATAGCAATGTTTGCTGTCATTAGAATATGGAAAAATTCATGGAGAATAGCAGATGGATCAGTGTGTAATATTGGTTAAATGCTCACTATATTCAAATCTTAGATCACTTTTGAGCAAGAGATGATGTAGTTGATCATCAATTAAGGAGGTTTATGAGAAAAATTTTATTGTGTGTTTCACTTTAAGGATGACTGCAGGAGATGAGTATGCCAGTTAGGGTTTATTTGTTGAGGATAAGAGGCATTTATAGGGCTGCATGTGTGGATGTTGTCCTCATGAATATGATCTGTGATTATGTTGCTAAACCCTGTTGATTTAAAGAAAAGGACAAATATTATTAAATCATGTGGGTGAACATTGTGAGTTGTTAACCAATAACATGACCTGAATTAAACATGGTTTTGCAATGTGGATGTCGAATTAAATTAATTTTCATCTTGGATTGGGTCCAGAGTCTGAATTCTACCTTCTTAGCAGAGATGAATTTAGCTACATCTGAAATTTCCTATTAATTACTAACTACTAGATATACAAAATATTTGATGCAGAACCAACTTTGAAGCTTTGAAAGATATGATAAAAGGGAAGATTAAATTAAAAAAACTAGCTCAAATCCCCCTAATATGTTCATCTATTTTGGCTTTTACATGAGTTTGAACACTTGCTTTTGATGTGTACCAGTTGTTTCACATCATCTTTTTTCTGGTTGGTATTAAGTATGTTTTTTTCCTGACTATGTTAACAAATCAAAATCCTTTCTCATCAAGTTACAATCTACACTCTCAGTTATTGGTTGCACCACAATCTTTTGCCTGATTAGAACAATAAGGACATGATTCATGTCCTTTGATTTTTTTTTCTTATTCAGCATAGTTAATAATCCATTTTTTATTTATCCACAATGTCTTTTCTAGATGAGCACATTGGTTTTAGCTGAACATGAAGGTGGATTGGTAAAACCATCATCACTAAGTGCAGTTGAAGCTGCAGGGTTTGTTAATAAAGAAAAATCTATAACTGTTCTCTTGGCTGGCTCTGGTCCAAGTCTTCAGGAAGCTGTGTCACATGCTGCATCATGCCATCCTTTGATTTCTCAGGTTGGCTATTATCAATTTGTGAGCCATTTATGTTTGCTAGGATACTCGTTTCTTGTGTTTACCATTCATGACTATTATTAGTAAATAGTTGATAATGTCGCGATATTTCTTCATCTTTACCAAGAGGTAGGAAGTTTGTTTAAGCATAGAAAATTGTTCTTGATGTTTTGCGCCTGCATTTATTTCATTTCTTGTCATGTAATTTTGAGACTACAATCCATTTACTGCAGGTTCTTGTCGCTGAGGCAGACATACTGAAGCATCCATTAGCTGAAACATGGGCCAAACTTATCCAGTTGGTCCAGCAGAAGGATGGCTACTCATATATAATGGCTTCTTCAAGTTCATTTGGCAAAAAATATACTTCCAAGAGCTGCGGCTCTTTTGGATGTTCACCTGTTACAGATGTTGTTGAGATATCTGAACCACGATTATTTGTGAGGTTCCTTCTGATTCCTCCTCCTTGTTCTCATTGGGTTTTCATTTGATATTTGAAGAGTTTGGTTGTTGTTATAATGAACTATTGCTGGCAGTTTTAAGTGCATTGCATAATGATCTATTGCAATCTGAGACGGGCATGTTCAATTTGCCAGTGAATGTCTCTCTCTCTCTCTCTCTCTCTCTATATATATATATATATGTAGAAAAACTCACTTCTTTTGACATCTGAACAATTTTCTTTCTATGCTTGTATATGTTGAAATTAACATATTGAGTAACATCTCTCTATAATTTTTTCTTACAGTACCACTCATATACATAATGATAATGTTATTATGTTAATCTAATGGAATATATAGTTCTCATTTTGATGGTTGATGCCCATTGCTTGATAGGACAACAAACCAGCATCTGTGAATGTCTGTGGATTGGAAGTGATTGATACCATGAATATTTCTCTGGTTTGATATGTATCCTAGTTTTTCACTCCCCATTGTTTGCCAAAGAATGTAGCCTGATGTGTTCTTATGTTCTATTTAACATCCTAGATCATTATGGGTTGATGCTTTGCTCATTTTGATCAAATCATATAGGCCAATATATGCTGGAAATGCTCTGTCTACCGTTCGTTATACTGGCCCAGATCCTTGCATGATGACCATCAGGTCCACGTCATTCCCCATTTCATCTTTCTCAAAAGACACAAACTCTGATGCAGTACCAATCTCCCAGGTTGACCTCTCAACCTTCAATGAAGGTCTGTTTTGTCGTTCACCATATTACTGAGTTGATCAATTCTTGTGTTTTTTGGTTCCGACATTTACAAATTATATGATAAATTTGAAATTCTGTCTTTTTAAAAATTGATATGGTTGTTTGCATGTGTATCATATGTTATCCATTAATCCTGTGGTTTTAGCATTTCAAAGGTCTTCCCTCATTGTCTTATCTTTAACGATGTCTCTCAGTTCACAAAATTGTTCATGATATCATATTCATTTCTCCTAATCTTAGGTTTGTTCTTTTTTCATGCCTTCTTTGGGATGAAATCAATTATGGGAGAGCTCTCTTCCTTTTCCTAAGTTGCTGAAGAAGTTAATTTTACAGATTATTTATATTGTAGGCTTCATTTTAAATGGTTCAATATTCTAATAACTAGAATTCCTAGGAGGATGAAAATGTTTGAAAGACCTCTTTGGGACACATTCTTTCCAGTGTGTGACTCAAATGACACATAGCCGCTGGTATTTGACAAACTAAAATCAGTGACACTGATCAATTTTTATTTTAAATTTTTTACAGAAACCTTTGGAAAATCAAGGTGGTTAAATCTTACATCCCAGGATAGTGAACGACCTGATTTGGGGAATGCACGTGTTGTAGTCACAGGTGGGCGTGCATTGAAGAGTGCAGACAACTTCAAACTTTTGGAGAAACTTGCTGAAAAACTTGGTGCTGCAGGTACCCACTTATAGATTCTCTTTTTTACCTTTTTTTTTTGGCAAGAAAATGGCATCACAAATGCAATAACTGGGCCAAACAATTTAATATTTCTTCTGGTTAATCCCTTATAACCTCCCTTGAGTGTGGCCTGATCATTTAAATTAATCTGATATGCAAACATTGCAAAGAAGTTCTCAAATGATAAGCATGTTTCAGCTGATATAAAATATAAATACAAAGAATAAAAAAGAAAATTATATGCTTCCTTCATTTCTGTGTGTATAAAAAAATTTAATGTTTCCTGTTGTAATATCGATATAAGAATATTTCTGATTGCTGGATTTCTGTTACATAGTTGGGGCCACTCGAGCTGCTGTGGATGCAGGATTTGTCCCTAATGAGCTGCAGGTAACTTTTTAATATATATGCATTTTTTAGTTAGAACTTTAATGTTGTTCCTGCTACATCTTGAACTTGGGTAAACTTTATAAAAGCTTATTCAGAACAGCTAATTCAGCAGCTCGTATTCCATTATATTTTAAGATGGAAATACCTTTTGTTGGTAGAGCACAAAAATTTCCTTTACCAAATTTCTATTGTTGTCGAACAGATGATTGACCTTTGAAGGGTTATTAATTGTTAGCATCTTTTCCCTCTACAATGCTGCATGTGCCAACACTTCTGGCCTTATTAAGATTTATCTTTTGACTTTTTTTTGGGTTTTCTAGTTAGATCTCTGGACAAGTCATTTTGAGATGCATTTCAATTTTATTCTAAGAACAGCAGGGATCTTCCTGATGCTTTCATTGCCGGGAAACAAGTCGATATGAAGCTGGCTTTTTATAATCTTAATCATATAACCTTACCTGAAAAGATGGACCATAGCCCCCTGTGATTGTTTTCTATCGTTTGTTCATTCCAATTGCATCCTAGTCTCCCAGGCCTTGTGTGGGGATGGCAAGTGTCTGATTTAAGAAATATCATTAAAACACTCAATGGCATGCTTAAACATGCAGTTGTCATCCTGCTCTTAATCTCTCTTTCTATTTGGTGTGTGCATGATTACTGGAGATCAAGGGATGTGGTTTGGAATGGTGGAATGATTAATTAACTTCGTTTGTCAGTTCTTTTCTCTGTTGTGATGGAAACCCTGGAAAAATAGTTTTGCTTGCTTCTATCATTCTCCACTTGCATCAGATATTCACTGTTATGTGCGATTGCCATCCTCCTTAGAAGCACCTTTTTTTTCAAATACATGAACTTGATATTTTTGATTACTTTGAAGCTGTCCTCTCACTTAATTTTCAAAATTAAAACCAACCCTAATTTTTCTCAGGTTGGTCAAACTGGGAAAATAGTTGCTCCAGATTTGTATATGGCATTTGGGGTTTCGGGCGCCATACAACACTTGGCTGGAATGAGAGATTCAAAGGTCATTGTAGCAGTTAATAAAGATCCAGATGCACCCATATTTCAGGTGAATGATCTATCCCTTTTTCTTCCTATTTTATCAATAATCTCTAGTTATGTTGGTATATCAACAAAATTTTTGAATCATGCTTCAATAACTTTCAAAGTATAACATAATCTATTAAGATGTCAGAGATTTTTTTTGTTCAGGTATCATCCTAATTGAATTGGATAGCATGTATGTAACCACTAATCTTGATAAAGAAAAACAAATTTATCTCACTCTACTCGCGAGCATTGTCTGCTTTACTATGGATATCGAAACCTGAGTTTCTTCGGCATCGTTTATACATTCTCTGTTGCCTTTCTTCATCTGCAAGTGTGGTTGATCTCATAGCATCTTCACTTTGCTTAGATCTCAATTGTGTGAAAGTGCTGGAATGCAGGTTGCTGATTATGGCCTTGTTGCTGATCTGTTTGATGTGATACCTGAAATGCTGGAAAAGCTACCTGAGAAGAAGTGAAATGAAATTAAAGGTATACTTGTCTCAATGGTACAACTATCCAAAAGGTTGAAGCAATTCCATGATAACTTCCATTCATTGTGTAGGTCCTCCCCCAAGAATAAGTCCAGTTGGTGTACTTTTTATTTGGTTATAAACTTTGAATGACATGGGCAAGGACATAGTTACTGATAAAAAGTAAAACAATGAAATTTACTTGAATTGCAAGGAAGATATTGGTTATGTCCATATGTCAGTGAAATAATAGATTGATGGTTTTATTTATTTTTTTATTTATTATCAAGTTCCACATTTCAATGACTTGTTGCGATGCATTTTATGTACGTGTTAACACATTGATGAACCATATGATGTTACCTAACATCAGCAAACATGGTCGGTAACTGTTAAATCATGATACATCCCTGGATAATGTGGCCTCATCTAATATTAGAGTTTTAAATTTTAAATTTTGTTGTTTCAGACTAAAATAAATTGTTAATAAGTTTTAAATTTTTTTTTTAATGATTTTAATTATTTTTTATCTAAACTATATTTGTCACATTAATACCTATCATTCCCCAACCAAAAAAATCAAGTAAAAACCAAGCATTCCAATAATAGAATTCAATATTCACTCGCAAACGCACAAAAAGTGTTAAAGGAAATCACCCATTCAATACAAACAAAATATTACTTTAATATTTTTCTTCGAATTCTTTCCCATTAAATTATATTGGCATAAGATACTAACTCAAGTGCATTATCATATGGTCAAGCACCTTCAAAGCCATGCTGCTGATCACAAAAGCTTTGTTTGTTTCCAGCAAAACAAGCATTTGCACACATGTTTACATGCATGACCAGAGTATTATTTACAGCAGCTTGATTTAAACAAGGAATGCATCTGGTTTTCGATATCCATCTGACAAAGTTTATCTGAAGCAGGTCAATACAATTTATATTTACATTTCATCATGTTCTGAAAGAGTCTAAAAATGCTTATATTTTTTACAACAGTATCCCAGAGAGAAATAATAGGTTATCATCTTATTTAGGCTATTAAAAGGCTTCCTCTGTTTTCAGAAAATTGTAACATTCCAGCTGTTTCATCTCTCCCCCGGCAACTGGGTCATACTCGCACCGATAAAAGCTGCAAGGAATACATAAAAATGTTATTGGCCATCTCATAGGGTGCATCAAGAAGTGATTGTGATTAAATGTATCATGTGCGTGGCTAAAGAAGACATGAATTGCGTTATGGAAATCCAAATGTTTTTGAAATTTGAATACCTTCCATCCATTCCCAAAATCACAATTGTGTTCTTTTGGTGGCCAAATGCAACAATGTACTGAGATCCTTCGTGCAATCTGAATTGTGCTACTGACCATTCAGAATGGAAATACTTTGGTAGCACTCCTGCAGAAACAATATGACATCAGCTTCTAATAGCCATTGGCAATAACAATAAACACAAATTAAAAAAACTGTTTACTAGGTAGGCTGAAGACCGTTATAAGATCAAACTAGATTCTGCAAAGGTTAATAATGTTTACCTCTAAAGAAAGAGGGAATTGAATGGACACCTTGAGAATTTGGCTCTGGAGAGGACCGAGCTTTTTCACTTCCTGTTGATCCTAAATTTACCTTCAGACTGAACACATGGACAGTTCCTTTGTCACTTGAGACTACCAACCACTGCATGTTTGCAGAAAATGCAAGGCTATGTATCTCAGCTCTATCAGCGCCTCTCCTTACCTATATGAACAAATAATCAGTCCCAAAACTAGAGTTGAATCAAAATCATAAGTTTATCATAGACAATCATTACTAAGAAAATAAAGTTTCAAAAGCATGAAAGATATCAGAATACATAACAATCTGGAAGGTGAAAAGGAATCCACCAAGAGAAAGCATAAATTATTCCATAATCCCTCACCAAGCACAAAATGAAACAGGAGCGTACATTCAGCTCCAGTGCAATCAAAGAATGATTAGCCAGAAAGCTCACAACGTGAAAAGAAATAGGTGCAAATGAGCTAAATTATGAAGCCAATCTATTATTGTGTCTTTTAAATGTTACCGAGAAGCAAAACAAGTCAAGACAACAGCAAACAAACACCGGAACAAATAAAGTACACAATTTTTTATAAACTTACGCAATGTGATGCAATGGAGTTAATACATTAGTGGAAAGATATAAGTGCAAAAGAACTGAATGATGAAACCAAATCAGCATCTTCTATGAAAGTAAAAAAGGGACAAATTATATAAGCCATGACAACAACATACACAACATGGCCAAGAGGGATTGCTAGCTCCATCTACAGCAACTTGGACCACATAAAAATGTCATGCATGGAGAACACATAGAGACAACAACTCGGACCACATAAAAAATGTCATGCATAGAGAGCACATACAGGATATATAACAAAAAAAAAGGAAAGAAACATTCAACTTCAATATTGAGGGAAAGCACAAAGATAACATTTTGCAGCAAAAATTAAGGTCATGCATGCTTTAAATAGAGCTACATGATCTTAAACAGTATACCAGCACCAAATCACTAAATCAGCATAAAAAGAGTCAACATCACCATGCAAAAATAATAGGACAAACATTTACGCTGTTTATCCAAGCTTTATAAGCCAAGATATTTTCAAAAACCAGAAAGGGCAAATCAGCCTTAAGCAAACAATGCAAGATCATATAAGAAGATGCTACTCTTTGTCGATATGAAAAATTTACAAATATTATCTAAAGCATAATTGCAACATCAACTTTGAAAGCACAATACTTAAAATGAACGGGGGATACACAGGTGAGTCAATATTTATGATACAGTTCATCTTCATCATTACTGTACTTTTTCAACTGCAATAATGCATTTCCTAAAAATAATAAAACCTCCTAAGAAATTAAAAGTTGGTATGGAATCAATCCGGGTGCCTAATAACACAATTGGTAAGATAACAAAACCAAGAATGGCGCTGCAATAAAATGCAAATGTTTTCAAGGTTTTTATTAAATATAACTAAGCCAGGAGGAGGTCTACCACAAATTAAATTACAACCCATAGACCATCTATTCAAATCAATGAGCTAATTAAGCTGCAACCACATGAAGTTTTGCAATAAGCACAGGAAAAATAAGTGTTAATGCCATATAAAATGCCCACCTATATTAGTTTCATCCTGATCAGTGAAGCCAAAACAAGGCTGTAACCTAAAAATCAAATTAGCCACTGTCACACATCAATTATGACCAAAACTTCAGATTTGATCATTTGATATATTCTCATCTCCTTTCAAGTAAGCTCTCAGGAAATAAAAAACTACAGCTTCAATATTGCTAACCTTCAACCTATAATCAATCAATAAGACACTAACAAAATCATGCTACTTATTGTTCACTGGCACAATAAAAACAGAAAATTTCACATTTAGCTGCCTACTTTCAATCATACTCCGTTAACATCGTTTTATTTCAAATTTTCAATCAAGCCAATTACCAGAGCTTCTAGTAATTAAAACAAGCTCAAATTCAAATTCTCAATACCTCTTGAAGAAGAGTCCCATCAGCAGTGCTGAACACCCGGATAAGCGTCCCCTTAGTACTGGCCGTTGCAATGAGTTGCCCATCCTGCGACAAGGCAAAGCAAGCTATCCTCGAATCGTGCGCCATGATAAACTTGGTCTTGCGAGCGCCATAGTGCTCCACCCTCACTTGCCCCTTCTGCCCACCAGGGCAGACAAGCACCAGCGATCCTTGCTGCTGCGACACCGCGCAAAGCCCCTTAGGATTCGGCACCGTCTCGATCTGGTGCACAAGCTTCAAATCCGCAAAATTATACACGAAAATCTTGTGATCAAGAACCACAATAATCCTATCCCGCCGAAGCCGAACAGCCCGCACTTCCGACCGAAACGAGAGCTCACCGATGCAACGCGATTGGTGATCATCCCAAATCATGACCTTACTGGGCGGGTAGTGCGGCCGAGAACCACCGCCCACAAGAGCAAGAATATTACATCGGAAAAGCATCTCAACAACACCGATGCCACCTTCATCAAAATCACGACGAAAGATCTCCCGAAACGGATCACAGTTGTAGATCCGGAAGCCACGGTCAGTGCCGGCGGCGAAGCAGCCATGGTCCTGGTTGAACGAGAGATGGAGAAGCGTCAGCGCGGACGGCGTCGGTACAGCGTAGAGGCTAGGGTTAGGGCTAGGGTTTGGGGATTCAATAAAGGGTTGGTTATCCAAGCCACCACGATCTGTGCCATCGCCGCCATCGTCACCATCGTCTTGAACCGATTGTTCTGGAGATTGGGGCCGATGTTCGTCATCGAGAGGAGAAAGGAAGGAAGGAGGATCAGGATCAAGAGCCGAATTAGGGTTAGGGTTAGGGTTTGGATCGGGCCAAGAAGGGGGTTCGGAGATGGCGGCCATGGATGAAGGAAGGGAGGAAGAGAGAGTAGAGTGGTATAATGAAAACAGAAACAGAGAGAGAGATAGACGTGAAGAAGAAGTAGAAGAAGGAGCAAAGTGGGAGAGAATTGATGGTGATTTCTTTTTTATGTCCGTTTTAGCCACTTGGATTTTACTATAATTACACTCCTGTGCCATTGGAAATATCGGATCCAATATGGCGGATCCTTTGTTAGTGCAGATCCGGATCCAATTACATCAAAGGTTCATATTTCTATTTTTATTTTTTATATATATATATATATATATATTTTTTAAAATTTTTATTTAATTTTGATAAACAACTAGTGTTATATCCGACCGAAGAGATATATATAATAATTATTATTTTGATAATAATATTTCAGTAAATTTTAAAAATTATTTATAGATTCTCTCATTTATGAAAGATTTTTTATTTTTTTTTTCATACAGAATTAAAGTGATAAAAAAATTTATCTTTTGTAAATAAATAAAAAGCACTATAATAAAATAATATGTAAAAGATGAATTCATACTGCATATTATTTATAAATTGCTTTTTTTTAATAAATTATAATTAACTTAGAATTAAATTGTAACGTTTCATCGAAAAATTTAAATTATCAATATTTTTTGAATTATAAATATTTTTAAAATTATAATTTGTTTTTAAATTTTTGGAAAAATTAAAAATAATTATAACTATTTTAATATTATTATAATATTATATTAATAAATTAAAAATGTTACTGGTATTTATGAAGATTTATTTTATATAATGAAATCTAAAATTTGATTATTTATGTTTTATTTTTAATTCTATTTTTTGCATTATCAACAAGTCACTGTACACATTCACATTATGTACACTTTAAATATGTACTTGAAGAGAGTTGAACTAAAAACTTTTGAAATCAAATGCCTTAATGGTTTGGTTAAGGATAGTTTTGTTATTTTCATAGGTTTATAAATGTGAAGTTATAATGTGTATTTAATGTTTTTTTCAATAATTAAAAATAATGAAGTTTAAGAATTCATTATTTTTGTTATTTTCATAGGTTTATAAATGTGAAGTTATAATGTGTATTTAATGTTTTTTCAATAATTAAAAATAATGAAGTTTCAAGAATTCTTAAACTTTTGAAATCGAATGCCTTAATGGTTTGGTTAAGGATAGTTTTGTTATTTTCATAGGTTTATAAATGTGAAGTTATAATGTGTATTTAATGTTTTTTCAATTAATAAAAATAATGAAGTTTAAGAATTCTTAAAAATTAAGGTAAATCAGAAGAATCCCTTTTTTTTTTTAAAAAAAAAAACATATCTCACATGTTAATTTATTTTTATATGAACAAGTGAAATGAAATAGTTTAGAAAGCAAAATTTAAAATTTTATATTAAGTACTTTAAATTTATTCAATACTAATTTAAACATAAATGTTTTAAAATCTTTATTTCCATTCATTATTAAATAATAATAACAATCTATATATGTCTATTAAAGTAGGAAAATCTCATGGCACGTGTCAAGTTCTCATTTAAAAGTTTTTCCACCAAAATAATTTCATTAAAAAGTTGTTTTATTTCTTTTCTTGTTTAATGAAAATTTTAATAAAACAAAGAATTTGAACCCTTAACTTTTAATTTGAGAGAAAAATAAATACCAGTTCCTTTGTTGTACAGTTGACAGGTGTTGTTTTCATATTTTCTTTATTACAATGAATTTACAATTTATATTTTTACAAAAAATATATATAATTTATATTAAATTTTTAATTAGAGGATTTTTCAAATGAACCTTGGAATTTTTATTTTAAAATTTAAATAAATAAGTTTTAAAAAATAAAGATATTACCAATTAGGATTAAAGAAAAAAGATAATTTTTTTTAAAAAGCCCAATTTCAATTTAATTCAAATTGTAGTCATGATTTGTTCATGATTTTTTTTAAATGATTTGTTTGTGAGCAAATCTCACACAACATCAAGCTTATCGGATCCCATTCTTCAGCGTATTGGACTCAAAAAGATAATGATCCGAATCCGGACACAAGCTCATACAAGTAAAATCGTAAAACATCCGAATCCGATAGTGCAATGCGGATCTGAATCCGCATGTCATTCTTCGCCCAATCATGAGTCTCATGACAAGTATTCGGATCATAACAGAATATTCAGTAGCTAATGAACATCCAATATGGAGATCTTTTTAGTCCTTTTCTTTTGTCGCCTTGTTCCATATCGGATCAATCATAATCGGATCTGAATCCGGATCCGATAACAACAGTGAAGTTTCCCACTCTTTAAACCTAAATACAACACGGCGGACACTCGTGTCGCTTCGTCCGGTGCCGTTAAGACATCCACCAGTTAAAGTTAACACACTAAAAAAGTTTTTTTTTTCATTTTTTTGGCTTAAAAAAATCTTTTTTTATATACACCCTCATAAGTACTGTATTTGCAATTAGTTTTTCATTTTCCCAATTACATTGGAATTTCCTTAGTTTTTTAAATACATTAACACAATATTATGTTATTGAGTTGTTTAAAAACAATAATACTAAATTACTGTTTTTTCTTTTTATCTATTGATATCGTCTTTTTACAAAATATATTTATTTTAAAAAATCCAAATTCAAATTTCAAATATCAATGCAAATAATTATAAATACTTATTGCTCTCATTCATCGCCCACGATCTGAGTAATCCCATGACAATCCACTTTCATATCAGAAGG